>NW_020961531.1:4534-6188 GCF_003031625.1 Empidonax traillii | reverse complement strand
TCTGACTCTGGTCCCCACCTGAGCTCCAGCTCCAGCTGTGTCTCAGCCAGGCCTGCACTTGGCCAGGGCCTCTGCTGATGTGGCCCTGGGCCCATGCACTGGCTTCCCAGCTGCACCTCAGACTTTCCTCAGCACTATGGACTTCTCCAATCATCTAGAACACAAGTGCTTGGGGGTGTGAGTCTGCTGTTGGCTTTGTGCCTTAGCTACTGTATTCAGGGATTTCAAATACCCCATGGACACCTCTGATGGCAGTCAGCCCCTCTGACAAGAACCAGGACCTCTGCCTGGCCCTGGTCAGCTCTCATCATTCCTATCAGAGCACAGGTGGGAAAAAAAGAAAAAAAGAAGAAAAACCCCCAAACTGAACCAAGCCTCCTGAAGAATCCCAGGAGGGTGTGTCCAAAGGTCTCCTATAGGAGATGCACTCAATTTGGGAATGGCTTATTGGTCTTGATAGGAGAAACAGAAATTATACTCACAGTATCCTGAAATGCCTAAATAAGGAGAAATATAATCTTAGAGAAGTCCTAGAGAACTAGATAAGGAATGTAACTCAAACAGGATGCAAACTAAACTCTGTGTACCCAGATAAGAGAAAGAGCAGATGTTACAGTTTTTGTTGGTGAAACACGATGATGCTGTGCCTGCTCAAGAACTGAGGTCAAGCGAATGAAGAAAACCCAGGACAAAAAAAGGCTTCCATGAAGGGTGCAATGTAAAGACAACTAATGAATATGAATTAGGTAAGCAAGACTATGTAAAGAATATGTAAACAGTGTGTATAATAAAACATCCTGTTTATCTGTCCTTCGGTGCCTTTGATAAGAGTAGCTCTCCTCCTGATGTCCAGCACTCGGAATAAAGAAAAATGTCTGCTTTTTATAACTACATTTTAGAGTTAAGAAGTTTGCTTCTGAACAAGCCCAAGTTTCTCCAACTTCTGGAGACAAAAACCAGAGAATGTGCAATGAACTCCCTCACCAAGCCACAGTCTGGGGGTTGTAAGAACAAAGGCAGCAAATTTCACAAGCAGAGCAGGCTGAGGTTTCCTGTTTCAGCTCCACACTATATATATAAAGATGGCCATTCTGTACCTGCCTCCTGCCTGGCCATCACAGCTGCTTTGGCTCCTCAGGACAGTAGTAGAAGATGCTGCTTCTCCTGCTCCCAAGTGCTTTTCTCCTTCTACCATGGGCTGGGGCTGGTGAGTACACACAGATGGGCTTTACACAAGGACATGCAAGGGCTCAAATGGACACTGAGCAGGAAATCTCAGGAAAAGTTCCTGCCTTGTCTTCTCTCCTATCTCTGCACTCCTCCTCTCCTCTGAGTTCTCAGCTCAAAGTGTGCCTGAAAGCAGTGATGCTTTACAGGGATTCGAGTTGTGCCCTTTGATAACATTGCAGTCATGCAGAGCTAGGTGTGGTCAGTCCTCTCCAGGCAGTGCTGCTTGTCCTTCTCTCCCCTGTGCCCCAGCAATGCTTTGGACAGCCCAAGGATGGAGAGCTGTTGATATCATTTGCACGTGATGTCAGAGGAGGACCCTCTCTCCTCATGCAGTTCCAAAACTTGGTAGCAAATATTGGCACATGTGATATTAACACTTCTCATCTCTCTTCCAGGAAGGATCATTGGAGGAAGGGAAGTTAAG
>NW_020961531.1:0-1348 GCF_003031625.1 Empidonax traillii | reverse complement strand
GCAAGAGTGAGTTCCTCCACTTGGGGAGGGATAACCCTGCTGGGGCCTTAGCAGTTTTAAAGGAATATGCTGAGTTCTGAAAAGGCCAGGAGTTGACCGTTAGACAAACAAGAACAAGTTTTACGGCTACAAGAATGCAGAGGTCAGCAGAAAGCAATGTGTGAGAAACGGTGATAACAGAAACTTTTCCCAGGAATGTGTGTTTTAGGACCACCAATCAATGGACTGTCTGAGGCGCGTGAACAATGTAGGCTAATGGCATGCTGTGCTCGTGACTTCATGTCCAGGATTCAAAAGATTATATATTGAGTAGCCTTCTGATAATAAAACGGATTTGAATCTGCATCTTATAGATGTGTCGTTCTTTCCCACTCGCGTGAAATGCCTGCAGCATAACCCTGTAATAAGTAGTAGTTTATTTACTTATCAAATTAGTAATAGTAGTGCATGTTATATTCTTGTATACATGTATATGCTATTATAATCATTGTTCTGTTAAAGTTAGGAGACTATAAGTTGTAGACTGGTTCATTAATCCATCAGCATTGTAGGCTGATAAGCACGCAGCTTGCAGCTCTTAAGTTAGAAAGACAAGTTATTGTGCTTTGTTAAAGAAGTATTTCTGTATCTTATTTTTCTAAACAGCTCATTGTCCCATTGCCTGCATAAAGTAACGAAGGGAAGGACAAGAATCAAAGGGTCAAGAATGCAATGATACAGAGAATCCAAGATGGACATGTGCAGCAGAAGCCTCAAGGACTAAAGGCTAATTAAAACCATGGAAAGGAAAGCACCTGGCAACTGAAACGGGGCCTGTAGAAAAACCAACCAGAACCAGACCTGCAAAGTTCGGGTCCAATAGAGAGACAGCAAATGACTATGGGAGGGAAACTGATAAAGAAATAAAAGTTACTGTTTTTGTCTACTGCGCTTGTGTGCCGTGAATGGGGCAGGAGCTCCCAGGCCGCCCAGTGCGCTGGTTTACTTATTTGCTTTTTACATAAATCTTCAGTAAATTTTATTACTATATTTCAACTCAGTTTCATTTTACTTATAACAACCCCAAATATCAGAACAAGTCAGAGATGACCTACTAGAGAGCAGCTCTGTGGAGAAGGACATGGCAGTCTTGGTAGATGACAAGGTGGTCATGAGCCAGCCATATACCCTGGGAACCAGGAGGGCCAATGGGATCCTGGGGGGCATCAGGAACAGTGTGGCCAGAAGTTCAGGGAGGTGATCCTGCCCCTCTACTTGGCCCTGCTGGGGCCACATCTGGAGTGCTGTGTCCAGTCCTGGGCTCCTCAGCAGAAGAAAACCAAGAAACTACTGGAGAGGCCACAAAGAT
>NW_020961530.1:8586-10318 GCF_003031625.1 Empidonax traillii | reverse complement strand
ATTCCCAGCAACTGGACATGGAGCCTAAAGCAGGCATGCAGCTGGAAGCCCAAAATGAGGATTTGCAAGGAGAGCTGTCCACCCTGCGTGGGAAGTGTGAACAACTGGAGAAGAGCAAATGGCAGCTGCTAGAAAAGGCGACAAAACTCCACCATCATTGGGAGAATGTCATGCTGGATGGCAGCCAAACAGAACAATGCAAAAGAGTCGTGGAAGAACAAGCAAGCAAGGAAATAACACAAAAACTACAAGAGGTCAATCAGTTTTTGCAAGTAAGTGAATTTCTCACCGGTGTCCACGGGTGCTACGTAAACTTCTGCTGTGGCCATGATATCTGGTATTTTCCCTTTCCCTCCTGCATTCTGTGTGTTAGTGCTGCACTTCTGTCTGTGCTGGAGGCAGTGGGAGAGAAGGGCAGATGGTTGGGCAGCAGTGCTGGGTGTGTGATGTGCCGGCAGGACCCTGAATCCAAAGCCTGCCCAAGGCACATTCCCAGTTGGCAGTGCCTGGGGGGGATCTCTGTCCCCTGCTCTGGTTCTGGCTGCTCATCCTCCAATGGCTTTGGCAACTTGCAGCTGTCATGTCCAGACATTGGGGTGCTGCTTTGTCCTTGTAGGGGGGAAAGTGCTCAGAAAAGGAGTCCCTGAAATGACAGGGATGGGGTGAAGGGGGTGCAGGTGGGGATGCTCTGATTGTCTTTGAAGCATCCTTTTTGATGTGCCCTGTCCTGCACATACAGTGTCTTTCCATTGGTAGCTTTGACTAAGAGTGCTGATTTGGCTTCTTTCTGAATGAGAAGAATTATTCAGCCTGGTAGCTCCTGGGTTCTGCCTTGATTGCTGCTGCTTGGGAGGAGGCACAGCCGCCTCTCTGAGCAAAGCCCTGAACTTGGGTCTATGCAATTTTCTGCTGGGGAGAAATTTTTTTTTCTTGTGGTGGTTGAAGGTGCACTGTCTCCTTCAGGCACAGACAGCCTACCACGACACATTAGAAGAAATCAGAAGCAGTCATTTTGACTCCCTGAAAAAACAGTTAGACGACAGAACTAGAGATCTTGAATGTGCACTGGGAAGGACAAAAAGCAACCAACAAGAAAGACCTTTTCAAAAAGAATCCAGACAGCCAGCAGTGGACAAGTACAAAGAGCTGTACCTGCAGGAAGTGAAAACCAGCAAAAGCCTCGCCAAGAAACTGGATAGGTAAGTCCATGCTTTTTTGGAGTGGTAATCACAGACTTCTTTTTCTTTGTGCATTTTCCTTCTAAAATCCCTTTTCCACATCTGGCCAGCACAATGTGTGAAAGCATAACATGGCATATTTGTGGGGAAAGTACCTCAAGACCCTTGCCTTCACCAGACCTGTCTTCCTTTCTCTAGAGAGTTCCAGCAGTAACACCACATTAGCACCATCACAGCATTAGTGGTGTCTTTTTCCAGCTGATGTTGATTTAACAGGCAGTCTTTTTGCCAATCTCTAATCTCCTCCTCCTGTGTGTGACAGAAAAGATGAATCTTGTGTCCTTTCCTGTTTGAATAAGGAGAGACCTCTCAGAGAGCAGAGTTGGATTCTGTGAATCAAAACTAAGAATGATCTTTCTGTTTTAGCAGCGGCTCTGGGGTTTGAGCTTTCCCTTGAAGGCCAGAAGGGTAGCCCAGAGTTCTTATGGAGGTGACACTTGCTGCTCCTTGCAGTTGGTGTGATTGTTTGGAAACAGGCCCTCTGCCCAAGCTCA
>NW_020961530.1:5013-6178 GCF_003031625.1 Empidonax traillii | reverse complement strand
CAGCACCTCGGGCATTTGGCTGCCCCAAGCACACACTGCCAGCCTGGGCTCACCCAGTGATTCCTGTCACCAGCCTGGGACTGCCCTAAACACACCTTAGGGCTTGAGCTGGGTCACAGTTTCATCACAGTGTGCCAATAGATAGTAGGGTATGGATAGATTAGACAGATTATAAGATAGGTAGATAGATAGATAGATAGATAGATAGATAGATAGATAGATAGAAAGAAAAATAGATAGATAGATAGATAGATAGGTAGATAGAGAGATAGAGAGAGAGATAGATATAATAGATTATAATTTTCCTAGTGCAGAATGCCAAACAGATCATCACCTTGTACACTGTAAACTTAACCTCCACCTTCAGTTCAAACCTAAAAAGGGTGGCATTCCTCGAAAGAGACTTCAAGTTAACAGTCTTCAAACACCTATATGAGGGACAGTTTCCAGGTAAATCTTCAATCCAGGCTCGAAGCTCATTCCACAGATCCCTCTCCCGAAGCGCTTCGGCAACTTATTAAAAATAGCATTCTGCCGTCCTCTGAAGAATCCTTAGGGTTCTCTTTCAAGAAAAACAAGGACTGGTTTGATGAAAACAATCATGAGATCCAGGAATTGTTGAGGAAGAAGAGAACTGCTCACCAAGCCCACCTCGCTCAGCCATCTTGTCATATAAGAAAAGCAGCTTTTCGACTCGCATGCAGCAAGCTACAACAGAAACTTTGTGACATCCAGAACAAGTGGTGGATCAATCTAGCGGAAAAAATCCAATTATGCGCAGATACAGGTGACTACAGGGGATTCTATGAGGCTCTGAAAACAGCCTATGGTCCTACACACCAGGTTCAAAGCCCTTTACTCAGTACAGATGGCCTAATGCTTCTCACAGACAAAGCTTCCATTTTGAATCGATGCTCTGAACACTTCCAGACTCTCTTCAGTACTAGCCGTGCAGTTCAAGACTCAGCAATGCAGCACATCTCACAACAACCAATGAAAACTGAACTGGATACTGCCCCCACCATGGGAGAAACTCTTAAAGCAATACAGCAGGTGAAAATGGGCAAGGCAGCTGGGGTTGACAGAATCCCACCTGAAATTTGGAAGTACGGTGGCCAAGCACTCCATGCTAAGTTTCACGAGTTCGTGGTGCGTTGTTGGGAAC
>NW_020961530.1:0-3378 GCF_003031625.1 Empidonax traillii | reverse complement strand
AGTCTCCCATCATCCCCCTATCACCATTGGTGAATCAGAGCTCAAATCAGTCCAGCAATTTAATTACCTGGGAAGCATCATCTCCTCGGATGGTAAGATTGATGCAGAAATAGACTACAGGTTAACAAAGGCGTACAGAGTGGCCACGGAAGTGGCAAAGGCCTCGGACAAGGTGCTGGGAACTCTCAGGAGAAGACCCACAAATGATCTATTTGCCTTGGACTTCCTAACACCTTGAACAAATGTGGATGATTCATGCAGACTTTCAGATTGCCATGTCAGAATTTAAAGGGCAAATAAAAATCTACCTCCCTGCATGTAAATTAAGTAAAAAAATAAACCAAATTCCTTTGAAATATAAAGCTAATTTGTCTCCAATTCCAAAAGCAGGCACAGTTACAGAGAGATCAGGAACAACAGGCAATGTTGTGCTAGTTTGGAATGATGGAAACAGTTGGCATCAAGATATCCATAAAGTTTCAGGCTCACCAAAGCTTGTAGAATTGTCTCTGGTTGTTAGGGTCCTGTCTTTATTTGATGAAAGTCTAAACATTTGTTTCAGATTCCAGCTGCACTGTTGGTGTGGTACAAAGATTTGAGAATGCGCAATGGAAAGAAATTATTAATCAGCAGTTATTTAATATTTTTAAACGATTGATTTATATCATTAATAACCATATTTTTCCTTTCTTTAAAGTACACATCTGTTCTCATGCAGCACTGCCAGGCCCAATAGCTGAGGGGAATCACCTCTCAGATCATCTTGCAGCTGCAGCAGTGGGTCCCCAGCGCACAGAACAAGCTGGACTATCCCATGGGTTTTTTCACCAGAATGCCAAAGCCCTCCAAAAGGAATTTGGCCTTACCAGAGCACAAGCACGAGACACAGTGACATCCTGTTCAGATTGCCAGTTAGTGGCTCCACTACCACAAGAAGGAGTAAACCCTACGGGCCTTTAGCCTCTATAAATTTGGCAGACTGATGTCACACACATTGGGCAATTTGGAAAATGTAAATTCGTGCATGTACCTATTGATAGGTTCTCAGGGTTTATAGTTGCCACCACCTATCCTGGGGAAAAGAGCCGGGACACCCAAAGACACCTCCTTGCTGCCTTCACCCACATGGGAGTGCCCAAGTAGGTAAAGATGGATCATGGACCCTCATTTGTGGCGAAGGCCACACAAGACTTCTTTGCGCTGTGGGGAATCGAGCACCGCACGGGTGTTCCTCACTCTCCAACTGCTCAGAGCGCTGTTGAAAGAGCCCATCACACACTCCAGACCATGTTGGAGAGACAACAAAAGTCTTGTGTCGGACTCACCCCCCTGGAACGGCTTCAAAAGGCCACCTCTCTGCTCAATTTTTTAAATTGGATGGAGAGAGATCAAACACTTTTCTCCCTCCAGACCTGTTGCTCCAACCCAAGCAAAAGTTCTCTATAAAGATCTTATAACAGGAAAATGGGTGGAGCTTTTTCCCCTCATAACTTGGGGGAGGTGCTATGCCTGTCTGTTCACAGATCAAGGTCCAAGATGGGTGCCATCGAAGGGAGTAAGACTGTACCAGGAGCTGAGCATGCAGTCATCGTTATCACCGCAATCTTCATAAAATCAGTTTGAGTCATGTTCAGCTCCTTTTATGCAGTGTAATGTTACATATGCATGAGTTGTATTAGATATACATTAGTTGTGTTACATATGCATTAGTTGTGTCAGTAAATTCCAGAAAAGTGGAAGGGGAATCATTAACATACACCACTCCTATAACTCAGCCTTGGAACGCCTCTTGGGGTCTTCTTTCGGGGGTCTTTGGGGGTTTTTGAATGAAGTCTTCCTCAGCTTGAACTTTTTACCTCTGCTAAGAACTGCTGAGTTGGCAGCGTCCAATTAACTCAAAATTGGTATCATCTCCAGGAGCCTCTCTTTATCAACCTACAAGGTCCCTTCTCTTGAGCCTCAAAGCCCCTTATGGAAGCTCCAAGGTTTTCTGTTCCTGTAAAGCCTTCCTTGTAAAATTAACTATATCCTCTCTGTGAGTTAGCATAAGCAAGCAAGGCCCTATCCTATCTCAAAATTAGCTAGTAAACAACTAAGGCTACAATCTTGTATCATTGCTTTATATTTTGATCACCCTTCATCAGTACAATACAGGGAAGAGATTTGACCTGGATTTATCCATCAGACATTGTCAATACATGTGCGAGTCACAAAGATGTCACCCCTTGTGATGTCACCACTTGTGATGTCACCCCTTGTGATGTCACCACTGTCCCCAGTGATGTCACTGGTCCTCTGTGATGTCACTGATGTCCCCAGAGGTGGCACCAGTGTCCTTTGATGTTACCGATGTCGCTGTGATGTCACTGCTTTCCCCAGTGATGTCACTGGTCTGCTGCTGATGTCACCAATCCCTGTGATGTCACCAGTGTCCTTGTGATGTCATCACTGTCTCCAGGGTGTCACCTATGTCCTGAGGGTGGCACCGCTGACCCTGTGATGTCACTAGTCCCCAGTGATGTCACCAACATCCCCAGTGATGTCACCATGTCCCCTGTGATGTCACTAACATCCCTAATGATGTCACCACTGTCCCTATGATGTCACCAGTCCCCTGTGATGTCCCTGGTATCCAGTGACAAGCTGTCCCCAGGAATGGTCCCTGTGTCCCAAATGATGTCACCACTGTCCCCTGTGATGTCACCAGTGTCCCCAATGATGTCACTGGTGTCCCTGTGATGTCACCACTGTCCTTGTGAAGTCACCTGTAGCCATCCAAACCAAGCTGTCAGCAGAAAGGAGCTTGCAGGGTTTGAGTGGCAAACCTTGGAAAGCAGAGGCTGACAAACATGCCGTGATCTAAGAAGCTGGACCCCTGTCACAGGATCTGTCAAAGTACAGCCTTATGGACTGAGCTGGCTCCAGCATAATCAAGAAAGCACTTCTTGAGATTATGTTATTAAACTATGTCTAAAACCACCTAAATTCCTTTGATCCTGCTTGAAGAAAAATTTACCTATTTGGGAACTGTAGTAAAAACTTGTGTAACTTCCAAATTATCATAACCCATCCCCCCATTAACACATCCAGCCCCCGAGGCCTTAAAACTGTGCTTTCTGTCCAAAAGAGCATTCCAGTTTAACCCCATACTGGGGTCGTGTTAGATTGGGTTTTTAGACCACCACATCATCAGCCATATGGAACCCTACATGTAAACTTAATATATAATAATGGCCAGTCTCTTCGCGAACGAAGAACCGGGGAAGGTCTTTCCACCTTCCAGCCTGCGCATTGGATTTTTTAGGTGAGACACAGTGTGCGCGGAACTGAGCCCACCCTTTAATCCTGAGGTTCATCTGCCGGGGCCAAGCACGCTTG
>NW_020961529.1:4969-6189 GCF_003031625.1 Empidonax traillii | reverse complement strand
CCCCCCCAGGACCCACCCCCGAGGAGGGCTCCGAGCAGCAGCAGCAGCAGCAGCCGCAGCCCCCGCTCCATCCTGGGTGGGTGCCGGGGGGGCCCCGGGGTGGGGGGTCCCCTTTATCCGCGCCCCACCCCCCCCCCCCACGCCCTCCCGCCCCCACCCAATTAGCGGGGCGGGGTGGGGGAGGGGCCCAGGAATGTGGGGCAGCCGCCCCCCCCCCAATAATTATGGGCACCCCACGGGTGGGGCCCCACCCCCACCTCTGCCCCACTGACCCCACGAGGGTTGGGGGTCACCCCTGAGCCAGAAATTGGGGTCCCACCTGTCCCGGACGTGGGGTTTGGGGTCACCCCTGACCCAGAGATTGGGGTTTGGGGTCACCCCTGACCCACAGGTTGGGGTTTGGGGTCACCCCTGACCCAGAGATTGGGGTTTGGGGTCACCCCTGACCCATAATTTGGGGTCCCCTTGACCCTCCCCCATAATTTGGGGTCCCACCTGTCCTGGACAAGAAATTTGGGGTCACCCCTGACCCACAGGTTGGGGTTTGGGGTCACCTCTGACCCAGAAATTGGGGTTTGGGGTCACCCCTGACCCAGAAATTGGGGTCCCACTTGCCCCTCCCCCATAAATTGGGGTCCCCCCTGACCCGGACATGGGGTTTGGGGTCACCCCTGACCCACAGATTGGGGTTTGGGGTCACGCCTGACCCAGAAATTGGGGTCCCACCTGTCCCTCCCCCATAAATTGGGGTCCCCCCTGTCCTGGACAAGAAATTTGGGGTCACCTCGACCCATAATTTGGGGTCCCCTTGACCCTCCCCCATAAATTGGGGTCCCACCTGTCCTGGACAAGAAATTTGGGGTCACCCCTGACCCATAAATTGGGGTTTGGGGTCACCCCTGACCCATAAATTGGGGTCCCCCTTGTCCCTCCCCCATAAATTGGGGTCCCCCCTGTCCTGGACAAGAAATTTGGGGTCACCCCTGACCCATCATTTGGGGTCCTCCCTGTCTTGGAGAAGAAATTTGGGGTCACCTTGACCATGACATGGAATTTGGGGTCCCCCCTGACCCCTAAATTGGGGTCCCCCCTGACCCAGACACAGATTTGGGGTCCCCCCTGTCCCAGCCCCCCTCAGATTTTGGGGTCCCCCCTCTTCCAGCCGCCCCACAGATTTTTGGGGCTGAGCCCCCAAATTTGGGGGGTCCCCCCCCTCTGTC
>NW_020961529.1:0-1776 GCF_003031625.1 Empidonax traillii | reverse complement strand
CCCCCGCGGCCAGCCCCTCCCCCCCGTTGTCCCCATCCCCGCCGCCCCCTCCCCCCTTCCGCTGCACCGAGTGCGCCGGGGCCTTCGGGCTCGTGGCGGAGCTGCACGAGCACTACATGCTGCACGCCAGGGGGGAGCTCTGACACGCCCACCCAGGGGGGGACACGCCCACCCGCCCGCCGGGGGACACGCCCAACTGCCAGGGGACACGCCCGTCTGGGTGGTGCAGACATGCCCACTCGCCCCAGGGACACTCCCACCCGGGAGGGGACAAGCCCACCTGCCAGGGGACACGCCCACCTGGGTGGGGAAACGCCCACCTACCAGGGGACACGCCCACCTGGGTGGGGAAACGCCCACGAGGGTGGGGACACGCCTACTTGCAAGGGGACACACCCACCCGGGTGGGGAGATGCCCACCCGCCAGGAGACCCACCCACCCAGATGTGGACACGCCCACCTGCCAGGGGACACGCCCACGTGGGTGGGGAAATGTCCTCCTGGGAGGGGACACGCCCACTCGCCAAGGGACCCACCCACCCAGGAGGGGACACGCCCACCCCGCCCCCTTTCGCCCCACTCATGGCCCGGGGGGAGGGGAGGGAGAAGAGTCGGGTGATGACGTCACTTGGTGGGTGACGTCATTGGGGAGGTATGTGATGTCATTGGCGGCGCGTTGTGACGTCATCGGAAAGGTTTCGAAGTCGCCGCGAGGGGGTGTGACGTCACTACGCGGGTTGTGATGTCATCAATGATGTCACCGAGGAGGCGGGACCGTGGTGTCGTGGGGCACGGGGGGGGAGGGGAAGGGGGGCGTGGTGTGTGTGGCTGTGAAGGATGTGATGTCATCAACAGGATGTGATGTCATAACACGAGGGGCGTGGTGTCGTCGATGTTGCGACGACGTCATTGGCCAGAGGGGAGTGACGTCATCAGGGTCCTCTCCCCCGGTAGCCATTGGGGTCACGGGGGGGGTGTGGGTGTGACGTCATCCAGAGGAGTGACGTCGCAGCAGAGCTTGTGACGTCACCCTCAGGCTCCGCCCCCACCCCATGACCCATCCCCCCCCAAAATGACGTCATCAACACGCCCCGCCCCATTAAATCCAACCAATCAGCAGCCGCCACCAGCAAGTGGCGCCAGAGCGAGAGGAGCCACGCCCCCTTCCAAAACAGGCCACGCCCCATTTATTGACCACACCCCCCCTTTAAATAAGCCACGCCCCCCCCCCCTGCAGGCCCCTCCCCTCAGAGCTCCCCGCGGGCGTGGCGGATGTAGTGCCGGTGCAGCGCCCCCTCCCTGGCGAAGGCGCGGCCGCACTCGGTGCACGCCAGGCCGGGCGGGGGCGTGTCCCCCCGGGGGGCGTGTCCCTTGGGCGTGTCCCGGTGATGGGGGGCGTGTCCCCTGGGCGTGTCCCGGCGGGCGTGGCCGCGCTGGTGGTGCAGCAGGGCGGGGGAGGAGCCGAAGGGGCGGGCGCAGACGAAGCAGACGAAGAGGGCCCCGCGCAGCGCCGCCGCCGCGAAGTCCCGCGGGTGCTGCCGCTTGGCGTGGCGGGCGGCGAAGGCGGCGTCGGGGAACGTGATCAGGCACTGCCCGCAGTGACGGGAGCCCACTCGGTCTGGGGGGGGACACAGGGGGGTCACACAGGGACAGGGGTCACACCCAGGGGTCACACAGGGACAGGGGTCACACCCAGGGGTCACTAAGGGACAGGGGTCACACCCAGGGGTCACACAGGGACAGGGGGGTCACACAGGGGTCACTCAGGGACAGGGG
>NW_020961528.1:10241-13775 GCF_003031625.1 Empidonax traillii | reverse complement strand
GACAATGTCCCCCTGGGAATTCCTGTGGTGGGATTTAAAACCTGAAATAAAATATTTCCCCCTGGTTCAGGAGTGAGTAATCCCACTCGGATTTTCTCCTCTCCTCAAAAAAAACCCCTCCATTTCTAATTATTTGGCATGACCGAGGCTGGAAGTGTCACCTCTCCAAAATCCTCTTGGATTTTCCAGGCTTCCTTCATCCCTCTTGTCTTTAATTTCTTATAAAGATCCCTTTTAAGGGCTGTTTTCTGCCAGATTCCCTGTGCTGGGAATGAGGGGCTGCTGAGGGTGAGGGGCTGGAAGACCTCCGGGATGAGATTAATTTTGGAGGGGATGTTCCAGGTGATCCCAGGCCTGGACATGGATCCTGGGCCTGGACATGGATCTCGGGCCTGGACATGGATCTCGGGCCTGGACATGGATCCCGGGCCTGGACATGGATCCCGGGCCTGGACATGGATCTTGGGCATGGACATGGATCCCAGGCCTGGACACGGATCCCGGGCCTGGACACGGATCCCGGGCCTGGACACGGATCCCGGGCCTGGACATGGATCCTGGGCCTGGACATGGATCTTGGGTCTGGACATGGATCCTGGGCTGTGTGTCCTCCATGGACATTGGATCATGAATCCCTGGACACAGATCACAGGGCTGGACATGAATCCCGGGGCCTGGAAATGTATCCCAGGTCTGGATATGGATCCCAAGCCTGGAAATGGATCCCGGGCCTGGACACGAATCCCGGGCCTGGACACGGATCCCAGGCTGTGTGTCCTCCATGGACATTGGATCATGAATCCCTGGACATGGATCCCAGTCATGGACCTGGATCCCAGGCCTGGACACTGATCCCAGGTATGGACACTGATCCCAGGTATGGACACGGATCCCAGGCCTGGACACGGATCCCAGGCCCAGACACAGATCCCAGGCCTGGACACTGATCCCAGGCCCGGACACTGATCCCAGGCCCGGACATGTGTCCATCAGCCACTTAACGAAGCGTGTAATTATCCCGGGAGTCCAGGGGAGAGCCTGGATCCGTGTCCTGGCCCTGACAATCCCTAACAGAGACATCAGCCCTTCCCACTAATCCCTCTCCCAGCGGGAAGTCGGCTGGAAGGGGGGATTTGAAATGGCCCTGGCAGGCGTGAGCTCCGGGAGATCCCGGCACTTCCACAACATCCCGGAGAGTGGGAGGATGTGGGAGCAGCAGGAGCTGGATTGGGGGGTAAGGATGTCCCAGCCCGGCATCGAGACAGGGATCGCTCCCACTCCAAGAGAGTGGGGGGGGGGTTGGATGGAAGGATTGCACCATTCCCAGAGGGATTTTTCCTTTTGTTTTCCTCTTTCTGGATGACCTTAGGGAGTCATTCCCATGGGAAAAGCCAAGGCACCAGTGGGGAAACCGAGGCACGGAATGGTGAGCGACCCAACATCCCAACCCGGCAGCGGGTGGCGCTTCCAGAAAAAACCAAAGAATTGGGAATGCCTGATTTCCATGACTGGATAACGAGCTCTTCTCCATGAGGATCTAACCCAACTCTCCAAGAACGGGTGTCCTTCCTCCCATCACCCATCCCACTCCTCCTGCTGCCACATCCTCCTTCCCAGCTCCATGGCCAGAATCTGGGTTGGGATCGGCCCCTCTGAGCCCTTCCAGGGAAAAGGCACCTCCCAGAGCTCCAGGGTGGGCTTTGCCATCATCCAGGGGGGGTGACATCCCAAAACTGAGTTCCTTCCCTGCGTGGGATGTGGGATGAGGTGATGGTGGAGCTCCAGGTCACCCCAATCCCAGATTTTCATCCCTCGGCTCTTTCCAGCTCCATTTAAAGCCTGGAGGTGACGAGCACCAAGACATGGAATTCCACCAATTCCCAGAGGTGGGAGAACGTCCCAAGAGCCCAGTGAATCCCCAGGTAAGGCTGGTTTTTAGGGATGCTCCAGGGGGAGCACCCCAGTTTTGGGGTTAAAAGCACCGAGAGCAGGAACAGCGATGGCCACTCCTTCACCTCCTTGCCAGGGGGGATGTAAATCCCCAGGGATCCCATGGAAGCAGCTGGACGAGAAGGGAAGGAGGAGGTGAGGGTTGCCCAGCCCAGCAGCTCCTGCTTTTATGGGAATCACTCCATGGTAGGACATTCCATAGGGGATGGAGATCCCACCATGGCAGGACATTCCATAGGGAATGGAGATCCCACCATGGCAGGGCATCCCACCAGGAACAGGAACCCCAAAACCAGTCACCCCACCATGGCAGGACATCCCAACAGGTCCAAGAACCCCAGAGCCGGTTACCCCACCATGCCCAAAAACTCCCCAGCCACTCACCCCACCATGGCAGGACATCCCACCATGAACAGGCACCCCACAAACAGTCACCCCACCACCCCAGGACATCTCACCACATCTAGGCACCCCACAACCAGTCACCACACCATGCCAGGACACCCCACCATGGTCAGGACATCTCACTGTGCCAGGACACCCCACAATCAGTCACCCCACCATGGGGGGACATCTCACCACAGTCACACAACCAGTCACCCCACCACACCAGGACATCCCACCACGCCCCAAAAACTCCCCAGCCACTCACCCCACCACGGCAGGACATCCCACCATGCCCAGGCACCCCACAACCAGTTTCCCCACCACAGCAGGACATCCCACCATGCCCAGGCACCCCACAACCAGTTTCCCCATCACAACAGGACATCCCACCATGACCAGGTACCCCACCATGGTAGAAGACCCCACCACATCCAGGCACCCCACAACTGGGCACCCCACCATGGGGGGACATCCCACCATGCTCCAAACCCCCCCAGCCAGTCACCCCACCATGGCAGGACATCCCACTATGGCCAGGTACCCCACAATCAGTCACCCCAACACATCCAGGCACCTCACAATAGTCACCCCAACACATCCAGGCACCTCACAACTGGGCACCCCACCACACCAGGACATCCCACCATGGCCAGGCACTCCACAGCCAGTCACTCCACCACGCCCCCAAAACTCCCCAGCCAGTCAACCCACCATGGCAGGACATCCCACCATGTCCAGGCACCCCAAAAACCAGCCAGCCCACCATGGCAGGGACATCCCACCACGCCCCCAAAACTCCCCAGCCAGTCACCCCACCACGGGGGGGACATCCCAACACACCCAGGCACCCCACAACCAGTCACCCCACCATGTCAGGCCCCCCCCGCAACCAGTCACCCCACCACAACAGGACATCCCATCACAGCCACACAGCCAGTCACCCCACCACGGCAGGACATCCACCCGAGCCCAAGCACCCCTCAACCAATCACCCCACCACAAGGGGACATCCCACCATGCCCAGGCACTCCAGAACCAGTCACCCCACCACGGCAGGACATCCCCCCGAGCCCAAGCACCCCACAAGCGGTCACCCCACCACGGGGGGACAACCCACCACAGCCAGGCACTCCACAGCCAGCCACCCCCCTACACCAGGACATCCCACCACGCCCCAAAAACTCCCCAGCCAGTCAC
>NW_020961528.1:0-6179 GCF_003031625.1 Empidonax traillii | reverse complement strand
TCCTAAATATTGGGGGGTTTCCTTGGAGCTGCCTGCGTGGAAAAGTGGTTGGAGGGGGATAAAAGGGTTAAAGGGAAGCGGCTGGAGCGGATTAACTCCTGCTTGTCCTGGTGGGAATGAAAGAGTCATCGGAGCGGAGTCATCGCTGTCACGAGTTTGTCCCGTCTCAGCCGGACGGGAAGTGCCGTGGGAAGGGGAAGAAACACTTGGAAAGGGGGGGAAAAAAATAAGGCAGCAGGGAAACAGGGATCTGGGATGGTTGGGAATCAGGGAGAGATCCCGTTTTTCCACCTTTTCCAAAGAATCCGGGGACACACACGGGGGGGGGGGAGAACACACAGGGTTTTGTTTTCCTCGCTTTATCCTTCTGTTTTATCCAGGAATTCCCTTCTGTTTTCCCGCTCCTCTGGAGCGGGATGAGCTTTGGAAGCTGCAGAGGTGGCGCCTTCCTGTGGTTGGGTTTTCCAGTTCCAGGTAAATCCCGGCTCGGAGCCCCCCCATTCCATCTGGGAACTGAAAATCCCGACGGAGCACCGGGATAAAAGGTGGGTTTTCCACAGGGAACTGGGCTTTGGCTCCTGGGAATACTCCAAAGGACCCAAAATTCATGCTGGTCCTGGAAAACTCTGGGATGAGTCTTCCATGGAGGGCAGAGGAGGTGTTGGGATATCGTGGGAAGGACGATCTGTGGATTCACCGAGATCCACCCGGAGGTGCCAAGAACACAGCTGGAAAAACTGACCCCAGGAGGAATTAGGGAAGTTTAATTCCCTCTGTGACCTTTGCTAACCCGAAGGAAAGCTCCCTGGGGATCCCTGGAAGGGGTAGAGGAACTGGAGATTCCCTGGGGTTTCCAGGAATGTCCCAAAATTCATGGTTCTTCCGGGAAAACTTTGGGATGGCTCTTCCATGCAGGTCAGAGGAGCTGCTGGGACGTCATGGAGCTGCCCAGGAAGGAGGAGCCGTGGATTCACCAGGTCCTGCAGGGTGGGAATGTCGCTGGGGGTGTAACTGCACTAAACTGGGATCAATCCAAATCCCTGGATCGACACCGGATCCGGGAAAAGCTCTGCCGGGCTGTGCTGATCCAGCTGAACATCCAAGCCACGTTCCCAATCCAAATATTTACCTCTGTCAGCGCAGGGATTTGTTCCTTAACCTTTCCAAGCAGGGGAAAGTCCAAAGTGGTCGGGGAGCAAAGTCCTCCCATCCTTCCCAACGGATCGACGGGAATGCTTTCACGTGGACAAATATTTGTGGAGACGCCGCCGTGGTCTCGTGGAGGGTTGGTTGTATCCCTTGGAAACGGGCAGGGAAAAGCCACATTCCCATTTCCAGGAGCTGACGGGGTCATGGATGGAATCATGGAATGGTTTGGGTGGGAAGGGAGTGGAAAGATCGTGGAATTCCAGCCCAGGACACCTCCCACCATCCCAGGGTGATCCAAGCTTTCCTTGGACACTTCCAGGGATCCAGGGGCAGCCACAGCTTCTCTGGGAATTCCAGCCCATCCCCTCCCCACCCTCCCAGCCAGGAATTCCTTCCCAATATCCCACCTAACCCTGGGAAGCCATTCCCTGTGTCCTGTCCCTCCATCCCTTATCCCAAATCCCTCTCCAGCTCTCCTGGATCCCCTTTAGGCCCTGGAAGTGGCTCCAAGTTTTCCCTGGAGTTTCCCTTCTCCAGGTGAACATTCCCAGTTCTCCCAGCCTGGCTCCAGCCCTTGGAGCATCTCTGTGGCTTCTTCTGGAATTTCTCCAGCAGCTCCACATCCTCCTGCAGTTGGGAATCCCAGAGCTGGATCCTGTGATTCCCGGTGGTCTCCGACACTCCCCATCTCGAGTTAAATTAGGAAAAGCTTTTTTGGAGAAGGAGGAAGTTCCTTGAGGAAGAAAAGCTGCTCTTGGGAGCTGGGAATGTCCTGTAGGAATGTGGGAAAGACTTTTTTAGTAGGGCCTGGAGGGATGGGATGAAGGGGGGAGGGATTTCAGTGGGAAGGGGGAAGGTTTAGGTTGGACAGAAAGAGGAGATTCCTTAAAAATAAGGATGGGAAGAGGCTGGATTGGGTTGGTCAGGGAAGTTGTGGATTCTCCATTCCTGGAAGTGTTGAGGAGGAGAAGGAAGAAGGGGAAGGAAAAAGGAGGAGAAAGAGAAGGAGAAGGAAAAAGGAGGAGGAGGAGAAGGAAAAAGGGGAAGGAAAAAGGAGGAGAAAGAGAAGGAGAAGGAAAAAGGAGGAGGAGGAGAAGGAAAAGGAGGAGAAGAAGGAGGAGGAAAAAGGAGGAGGAGGAGAAGGAGAAGGAAAAAGGAGAAGGAAAAAGGAGAAGGAAAAAGGAGAAGGAAAAAGGAGAAGGAAAAAGGAGGAGGAGAAGAAGCAGAAGGAGAAAGAAGGAAAAAGGAGGAGGAGGAGGAAAAAGGAGGAGGGAAAAGGAGGAGGAAAAAGGAGGAGGAGGAAAAAGGAGGAGGAGGAAAAAGGAGGAGAAGGAAAAAGGAGGAGAAGGAAAAAGGAGGAGGAGGAGGAGAAGAAGGAAAAGGAGAAGAAGGAGAAGGAAAAAGGAGGAGAAGGAGAAGGAAAAGGAGAAGGAGGAGCAGGATCACATCCCACGAATCCAAGCCCTGGCTGGTGCTGGCACAGGAGGGAACTGCTCACTCAGCTCCAAACATTTTCCTTCCCAATCCTCCCGGAGAAGGACCCAGGGAACAACCCCTGGCCCTGGGACCGCTCAGGGGACGTGTTTTAAACCTCCACCCTTTGGATTTTCCGCTTCCTTCGGGATTCTCTCCAGTTTTCCTGATGTGTCTCCCTGGAATCTTGGCACGACGATCCAACTGAGACTCAAGTCAATCATTCCATGATTCCACGAATGACCCCCTCAGCTCCTGGAAATGGGAGCGTGGCTTTAGTTCCTGATTTTTTTTTTTTAATTAAATGAATTGCTGGAGCAGGGATGGAGGAAAAGGGGCTGGAAAGGCAAAAATGAGGATTATTGTAATAATGTGGCAATTTTGCGTCTCCTTTTCCTTCCCCACAGATCCCAGGAGAGACGTGGGAAGCTCTGCCCTGAGCCAGGATGTTCCTCCCCATTCCCTGGAGAAGATCCCATTCAAATGGTGCTTTTCCTGCTCTGGATCCCAAAGCTCTCCTGAGGGGATGGACGTCCCAGGATGATCCCAAGTGCTCCAAGATCCTCCAGGGCTGCTTTGTCCCAGAGTTTGCTTTCCCTGCTTCCGTATTTGGGTGTGAATTGGGAAAGCAGCTTTTTCTGCTTCCATGTTTTGGTGTAAGTTGGGCAAGCAGCTTTTCCTAATTCCATATTTTGGTGTAAATTGGGAAAGGAGATTTTCCTGGTTCTCTATTGTGGTGTAAATTGGGAAAACACTTTTTTTCCTGGTTATATATTTCGGTGTAAATTGGGAAAACACTTTTTCCTGGTTCCATGTTTGGGTGTAAATTGGGAAAACACTTTTTCCTGGTTCCATGTTTGGGTGTAAATTGGGAAAGGAGCTTTTCCTAATTCCATATTTGGGTGTAAATTGGGAAAACACTTTTTCCTGTTTATATATTTGGGTGTAAAATGGGAAAGCAGCTTTTCCTGATTGCATATTTTGGTGTAAATTGGGAAAACACTTTTTCCTGGTTCCACATTTCACTGTAAATTGGGAAAGCAGCTTTTCCTGATTGCATATTTTGGTGTAAATTGGGAAAACACTTTTTCCTGGTTCCACATTTCACTGTAAATTGGGAAAGCAGCTTTTCCTGATTGCATATTTTGGTGAAAATTGGGAAAGGAGATTTTCCTCATTCTGTATTGTGGTGTAAATTGGAAAAACACTTTTTCCTGGTTATATATTTTGGTGTAAATTGGGAAAGCAGCTTTTCCTAATTCCCTATTTGGGTGTAAGTCAGGAAAACACTTTTTCCTGGTTCCATATTTTGGTGTAAATTGGGAAAACACTTTTTCCTGGTTCCATGTTTGGGTGTAAATTGGGAAAACACTTTTTCCTGTTTATATATTTGGGTGTAAATTGGGAAAACAGCTTTTCCTGGTTCCATATTTTAGAGTAAATTGGGAAAGCAGATTTTCCTAATTCCATATTTTGGAGTAAATTGGGAAAGGAGCTTTTCCTAATTCCCTCTTTGGGTGTAAATTGGGAAAGCAGCTTTTCCCAGGGCTGGATTTTGTGGGAGTGGTGGATCCAAGGCTTCCCTGGGTTAGTGCTGAATGAAGTGGAATTCAGAGCAGCTCATTCCCAGCTCATTCCCAGCTCGTTCCTGCCAAGCCCTGGACTTTGTGCCAGGGAAAGGGAGGGAAGGAGCAGCTGGAAGTGGAGGAGGATCCTCTTGGCCATTCCTGAAATCCCGGCTGGGATTTGGGATCAGCTGGAGCTGAGCTCTGCTCTCCTCATTCCCAACCTGTTCCCAAACATCCCAAATTGGGAAAAAATCGAGGATTTGGGTGTTTTTTTGGCAGTTTTAAATCATCAGGGGAGGAAAATGAGGCCAAAATTCCCCAAATTCTTCCTGTTTTCCCAACTTTTCCACCCCCTCCCAAAGGGATTTATTCCTCCATTTTCCACTTGGAAATGCCACGAAAGCCCAGAAATAATTCCCTAAATCTCCTTTTCCCAGCAGGGAAAACCATGGATTTTTTTTTTTTCCTCCCCAAATTGTTTCAAACCCATTTTTAGGCTGGATTTGGGTTTTATTCCCAAGGAAATGGCTTGGAAAACAAACTCCTTAAGGAATTTTTTTGATTTTCACCGCCACGACTTTGCAGCTCCGGGATTGGTTTCGCTGCCAAATTATCCCAAATTATTGCAGGGAAAGTGGGAGAAAGGGGTGGAATGAAAGATTCCTGGTGGGAGATGATCCCCATGGATCAGCAGGAAAGCCTGCCCCTCGGGCCTGGGAATGGGATGGGGGATGAAATCAGGGATGGGGATGGCTGGAGAAGGCTGGGAATGGGAGAGGGAACAGCTGGGATAGCCTGGGATGGAGAGTGGGAGTGGAGACACATGGATAGGGACAGGGGATCATGGAATGATGGGGTGGTTTGGGTTGGGAGTGGAAAAATCATGGAATTCCAACCCCTGCCATTGGCAGGGACACCTCCCACCATCCCAGGTTGCTCCAACCTGGCCTGGGACACTTCCAGGGATCCAGGGGCAGCCACAGCTTCTCTGGGAATTCCAGCCCAGTCCCTCCCACCCTCCCAGCCAGGAATCCCTTCCCAATATCCCCCCTAACCCTGGGCAGCCATTCCCTGTGTCCTGTCCCTCCATCCCTCATCCCAAATCCCTCTCCAGCTCTCCTGGAGCCCCTTTAGGCCCTGGAAGTGGCTCCAAGGTCTCCCTGGATCCTTCCCTTCTCCAGGTGAACATTCCCAGCTCTCCCTAATTTGGAGAAACAAGCAAGGCCAGAAGAAGCAAACCCAGTCCCTTCCCCTCCTGTTCAGGACTGTCAATAAATCCGATAATCCGGCTCAGGGGGTGGAGTGGCCTCTGGCACACGGGGAGGGGGGGGAGGATCTTTTTTTTTGGGACAAGAGTCAGGGGAGAAACGTTCTGGTAAACATGTGGCTTGCAGTTCTTAATCTGAAAAGACAGATTATTGTGCTTTGCTGAATAAGTATTTTATATCTTCCTTTTCTTATTGTCTCAGAGCACACACGTAAAGCAACGAAGAATGAGAATGGTACAGAGTATCTACAGAGTATCCAAGAGGGACACCTGGAGAGACACACCAGGCCTCGAGGACTTAAAAAAAAACAAACAAAGAGAAAGCACCTGGCAACTGAAATGGGCCTGCAGGGAAACCAACCAGAACCAGACCTGCAACCTCCGATCCAATGGAAGAACGACAAGTGACTGTGGGAGGGGAACTGATAAGGGAATAAAAGTTACTGGTTTTGACTGACCGTGCTAAGCGGGAGCCCAGACCCAGACCCAGGTCCAGGCCGTGTTAGGCTCGAGCCCAGGCCCAGGCCCAGGCTGCGTTAGGCTCGGGCTGTGTTAGGCTCGGGCTGCGTTAGGCTCAGGCCCAGGCCCAGGCCGTGTTAGACTCAGGCCCAGGCTGTGTTAGACTCGACCCAGGCCCAGGCCCAGGCCGTGTTAGGCTCAGGCCCAGGCCCAGGCCCAGGCTGTGTTAGACTCAGGCCCAGGCCCAGGCTGTGTTAGACTTG
>NW_020961527.1:11971-13768 GCF_003031625.1 Empidonax traillii | reverse complement strand
GGGCCATGTGGAGACAAAGGGGCCATTGTGACCCTGGGCAACCTCACAGCACCAAGGGCCATTGTGACACTGCAGGGCCTCCTGGATTCAAAGGAGTGCTGGGACACTCTGGACCTGATGGGATCACTGTGCAATTGGGACACCACAGAACCTCATGGAATCCTCAGGACCACTGAAACGAATTGGAATCTTCTGGAATCAAGGGACCATGGTGACAGTGCAGGGTCTATGGAGCATAAGGGACCACTGTGACACCGTGGAACCTCATGGAGTAAAGGAACCTGTGAGACACTGGATTATTGGGATAATTCCTGACTCAGAACAGCTCCAGTGTGTGGGTGGGTGGGGAAGGGACAGGCTGAATTTCCCAAAGGTGAGGTGGTGCCCAGTTCTATTGGAGGCAGGAGCTGTTACACCTCCGAGAATATCAGACTGTGGGTCCACTTCGTTCAGAAATCCCACTCAGTGAAGATAAAATGGCAAAATGGCCTTTACTGCAGTGTGAGCTACCTTTTTATCTGGTAGAGCAAGGAATGTGTGGAATTTGGGAGGATTTTTAGGGAATCTTACATGCAAGGAATATCTAAACATGGCTAAGGGAGATAGAAAACAAAGAAAATCTATAAATTCTACCAACAGGGCTAGTGAGCTTGGGGTTTACAATCAGCAGATAGGGGCAGGTTCAACAGTAATCCAAACTGCATATTATATACAAAGCAGGGTATTTCTCTAAGAACATTGTTACTTAATTGAATAAACTTAACACTTTTATAACGTTAAAAGGTGGAGGTGGAAACTCATCTGTTGTCCAGTAGCTTAGCTGCATTTCAAAGCTGTCTTTTTCTCAGTTCCCTTTTTCTTCAGAGGTTTTTCTTCCACCATGAATATATTCCTTGTGGGGAACTTCCGACACTGTTCCGTTCCCAGCCCTTGGAGCCTCCTTGGGCAGCCCTGGAGCTGCTGTCAGTCCAAAGCAGCCCGGGAGCACTGCCCCATCCCACAGCCTGGAGCCCCTAACCCAGCCCCACACTGGCTCCAGCACACCAGCAGCTCTGCCCCTCACCCTCCTGGAGCCCCAGAGTGGCCAGTGGGCCACAAGTCCCCTCTGAGGGCTGGGCACGGAGGGCAGAGCAAATCAAAGGAGCCCCGTGCGGCCATTGCATGGTTGGACCCTCCATCTGGGCACGGGGAAGCTGCACTGGCACCAGACTGCGGGTGGGAGCTGCACTTCTCTCTCTTTCCTTACTTCTTCTTATTCTCTCAACCTCCCATAATATTTTAGGAAACTTTAAACTGGATGGATTGGTTTTTTGCTGACCTGTCTGAGTTGGCCTGTGCTCAGTCAGTGATTTGGGGAATGCTCTATTCTGGTGGAATGTTGTCCTTTCACCTTTTGCCAAGCTCCCTTCTTTTCTTAAGTTTACCAGTAAAAGTGTGGGTTTTGACCTCCTGAGACGTCAAAAGTGTGTTGCATCTTTTCTACTATACTGTCTCAAGTTACTTAAAGAACTGAAGTCCTTTTTCAAATATCTGGAGGGTGGATATTTTTGATGCCTTGTCTATTTTTTAAAGGAAAACCCCTTTGATGAGCTCAAAACTCAAACCTGGTGTGAGAAATAAGTGAAATGGTTTTATTACAAGCAGGGTTTCCATAATTGCCTGGTGGAGGGAAGTTTTTTTTGTGTGTGATCAGGGGTGTTCTGTAGTTCCTGTGGCTGCAGTTCTGTCACAGCCACGACCTGTTAATAGTTGTAATTATGTTACTGTTGTTTGCTATTGTTGTGTGAAGGCGAACCG
>NW_020961527.1:7872-9051 GCF_003031625.1 Empidonax traillii | reverse complement strand
GAACAGAAGATGCCAGTGGCTCGTCCAAATTGGAATCAAAATACACAAGAAGGAAGGCAAAATATGATAGACTATCGTAATTGTATTGTGAAAGGGATCAAGGAAGCAGCACCCCGGGTACAGAATATGGTCAAGGCCTTTGATGGGAGACAGGGAAGGGATGAGTCACCTACTGAATGGTTGGAGAGACTAAAGAGAAATATACAGCAATATTCAGGAGTTCAAATAGATACTCCAGTAGGGCAGCAGTTTTTGAAGGCCAACTTTGTGATTCACTCATGGATAGATATTAGGAAAAAGTTAGAGAAGCTAGAAGACTGGAGTGAAAGAGATTTGAACGAACTGTTAAAGGAAGCACAGAAAGTATATGTTCGGAGGGATGAGGAGAAACATAAGCAGAAAACCCGGCTAATGGTAGCCACAGTTAAAGAAGTGAACAAACAAGAGAAAAGACAGACTACAGAGCAGGGATACACAAAGATGCCACAGAATAAACATAGTTATGGAGGCAGCAAAGAACAAGAAGTTCGGATTCCCAAAAGACCTCCTCGAGTGTCACAAAAGCTAAGAGAAAATTTAACCCGCTCACCTGTACAAGAGAGGAAGGGAGAGTGCTATTATTGTGGAGAAATAGGTCATTTCAGGAAAGAGTGCCCAAAGCGACAGCAAGATATTCAAGTCTTCCAACTACAGGAGAGTTCAGATTAGGGGTGTCAGGGGCTCCTCTTCCTCCTGGGGTTAGAAACAGAAAGGGAGCCCTTGATAAATCTGAAATTAGGACCCCAGGAG
Organism: Empidonax traillii; assembly: GCF_003031625.1. Classification (NCBI taxonomy): domain Eukaryota; kingdom Metazoa; phylum Chordata; class Aves; order Passeriformes; family Tyrannidae; genus Empidonax; species Empidonax traillii. Next base: position 8,262 of record NW_020961527.1, on the reverse strand, counting down.
GAAGATACCACCTTTCTGGTGGATTCAGGGGCTCAGCGAACATGCGTAACTCAGCCCCCCTTAGGAGTAGAAATATCTGATCAGAAAGTTACTGCACTGGGAGCTAAGGGAGAAAGATTTGAAGTTTCTGTAGCACCCTCAGTATTAGTACGGGGAAATGGGAAAATACTGGAAAGGGATTTATTGATAGTGCCCCAAGCTGGAACAAATTTGTTGGGGAGAGATTTAATGGGACCATTGGGGATAGGGTTAATACCTCAAGGGGAAGAACTTAAAGTTAAACTTTTTGTATTAAGCGAAGGTCTAAGTATAAATCCACAGGTATGGGCTAAAGATGGTAATAGGGGAAGATTAAAAATAGAGCCTTTTTCAGTAAAACTATATACAGAG
>NW_020961527.1:3998-6182 GCF_003031625.1 Empidonax traillii | reverse complement strand
GCCTTCTTATCAAAATTCTTAGATCCAGTGATCAGGGGATGGCCAACTTGTGTGCAGGCAGTAGCTGCCACAGCAATCCTGGTAGAAGAGACTAGAAAACTGACATTTGGAGCGAAAATCAGAGTGCACACTCCACATGCAGTAAGAACAATTTTGACCCAGAGATCAGGAAGGTGGATGACAGACTCCTGAATTTTGAAATATGAGACCATATTGATGGAAAGAGATGATCTTACCCTGACTATCAATTAATGCGTAGATCCTTCTCAGTTTTTATATGGACAAAAAGAAACAGAATGTCAAGTAGAGCATTACTGCTTAGACATCATAAATTACCAAACGAAGGTGAGAGAAGACTTACTAGACAGTCCAATCAGAGGGGGAACACACCTGTTCACTGATGGCTCTTCAAGAGTGGTGGAGGGGAAGAGAAGAAGCGGTTACGCAGTGGTAGATAAAGAGGGATTCACTGTAGTAGAATCAGGAGTCCTTCCGAGTGACTGGTCAGCTCAGGCATGTGAAATATACGCCATAATTAGTGCATTACGGATAGTGGGGGAAGGAATAGGAACCATCTATACAGATTCGAGGTATGCCTGGGGAGTGGTACATGTGTTTGGAAAAATCTGGTATGAAAGAGGTATGGTTACGTCTCAGGGAAAGGACTTAAGTCATTATGAACTGATAGAAACGTTGCTAGAAGAAATTCAGCGACCTCAGGAAATTGCAGTTGTACATGTTAGAGGGCATCAAAAAGGGAAAGATGTAATTTGCCAAGGGAACAGGCGAGCTGACCAGGCAGCTCGAGAAGCAACCTTGAGTCACAACATACCTGAAGTTAGTATAATGGCTCTAATGCCAATGCCAAGAGAAATTCCACAACCAATATTTACAGAAAGAGAGGAACAAAAATTAATTGGAATAGGAGCTAAAAAGAATGTAGAAGGGAAATGGCTCCTTCCAGATGGGAGACAAATATTATCTGAAGCAATTACACGAGAATTACTTAAAGAGTTGCATAGCAGCACTCATTGGGGAGCCCAGGCTTTAGCAGAAACATTCCTAAGAACTTATGGCTATTTGGGGATATATACTATTACGAAACAAATCACTGATCAATGTTCAATTTGCCAAAAGGTTAATAAGAAAATTCAAAAAACTCGTCCTCCTGGGGGACGAGAACTTGCTAGCCGACCTTTCAAAAAAATCCAAGTAGATTTTACAGAATTACCCCTAGTACAGAAATGGAAATATCTCCTTGTGATTGTAGATCATTTAACTCACTGGGTGGAGGCACTCCCGGTCCTGAGAGCTACTGCACAAAGTGCAGCTAAAGTATTATTGGAGGAAATAATCCCTAGATTTGGAATACCTGAAACTATTGACTCTGACCGGGGACCACATTTTACCTCAAAGCTTCTAAAAATGATATGCGAAGCTTTGCAGATAGATTGGCAGTATCACACTCCATGGCATCCACAAAGTTCAGGAAGAGTAGAACGTATGAACCAAACCTTGAAACGAACAATCACAAAATTGACATTAGAGACGGGGCTTCCCTGGACCAAATGTTTACCTCTGGCCCTTTTTCGAATCAGAACTGCCCCCAGGCGAGACTTGAATATGTCCCCGTATGAAATGTTATTTGGACTACCTTATCCTGCATGTTATAAAAATAGTAGTAAGATCCCTACTTTAGAAATGGGAGATAAGCATCTCAGGGAATATATTACAGAAATAGCAAAAAGATTAGAAAATCTCAGACAACGAGGATTACTGCCTCAAACTGTGAAATTGGAAATGAAAATACACAACATCTCTGCAGGGGACTGGGTTCTAATAAAAACTTGGAAGGAAGAGCCACTAAAACCAGAATGGGAGGGACCTTACCAGGTAATACTAACTACTGAAACAGCAGTAAGAACAACTGAAAAAGGATGGACACATAGTGCAAGAATTAAGGGACCGGTGGCTCCTCCCCCTGTTGTCCCTAAATGGGAGTGCCAAGGGGACTACCCCAAGTTGAAAATAACCCGGAAGTAAATCTCTTGCAGAACTCAAGAAGAAGAATTGCAAAGAGACGTCATCTTACTGTGGAGCGACACGGGATCTCTGGTTCATGGGAAGAGACACTGGTGAAGTATCAACTAGACTTTAAAGGCAAAATATGAATACAAAAGATAG
>NW_020961527.1:0-1677 GCF_003031625.1 Empidonax traillii | reverse complement strand
GAGAAATAAGTGAAATGGTTTTATTACAAGCAGGGTTTCCATAATTGCCTGGTGGAGGGAAGTTTTTTTTGTGTGTGATCAGGGGTGTTCTGTAGTTCCTGTGGCTGCAGTTCTGTCACAGCCACGACCTGTTAATAGTTGTAATTATGTTACTGTTGTTTGCTATTGTTGTGTGAAGGCGAACCGGGAAGCCTGTAAGGCAATGAGACCAGCCAGGGCTCATTGCCAAGGGACCATGCGGCCGGGACAGGGAAACAGTCTGATAGGATGGTTAAAACGACCAATGGACTGGAAAAGAGAAGTATGAGCCCGCCCTGAGAGAACCAATCGGGCTCAAGGAAAAGACTGAATTGCCTTTTAAGGAAGGAAAAGAGCAGAGCCGAGCATGGGAGGAACGAGAGAACAATTATGCAAATCAAGAGACCTTAAAAGAACTGCCCCCCCCCCCATCTCGGGTGTGTTCTCAGGCCCTGGCACGAGGCAAACCTGACCGCACCCAGCGCGCGCTGAAAATAAAAGTTCTTTGTTTCACTTTATTTGGCCGTCTTCGAAATTTTAATTTGAGATATTTCTCACACCTGGGGTCTTACAGTCACCATCCATGGAAGTGTTCAGAAAACACTGAGCTGTGGCACTTGGGGACACGGTTCAGTGGTGGAGATGCCAGTGTTGGGTTCATTGTTGCACTCCATGATCTCAGAGATGTTTTCCATCCTTAACAATTCTGTGATTCTGTGGGGACTCAACCACTTTCCTGGACATTCTGTACCAATATTTGATAACCCTCAGTCATCCCTTTGATGCTGCAGCCAAGGAAACTCATGGAATAAAGGGGCCATTGTGACCCTGCAGGGCCTCAGGGAACCTTGTCTGTTGGGAAACACAAAGGGATGTGTGGCAGGGTTTCACTGACAACCAGGAGACTTTTGAAGAGGGACCTTTACACACCCAAACCTTGAAGTGTCCACACATCTCTGCCTGGGTGTGGGTGTGAATTGACTGTGATGTGAGTGTTGTTATTGTGAATCTATAATTCAGTCACAGTTCAATTGCACAAATTATATTGAATCACTTGATAACTGTGAAGTTGGTCAATGATTAAATGCTACTAATCTCTTTTGCCCCCTTATCTTTCTGTTCAAATCCTTTGCACCCTGACCCTCTTATATCCCAAGGCTCTGTGGAAATCACTCCTTTTCATAGAAAATTATATTTTTGTGACTTCCATCTAAAAATCTTCCTCCTCAGCTAAACTACAAAACAACTCCAAATAGTTGTTAAAGACTTGAAGACACAAAGACAATTAAAGAAAAAAAATAATTCGGTTTTCTGTATTTTAATGAGTCCCACAGCGTGTTTAGAGACAAGTCCATCGTCCTGAGGTACTGAGAGAAGATTGAAGAAGTTGCTCAAGAAGTCAGAAGCCAAACTCCCAGTGCCTTGAAGCATTGCTGGTCCCCACTGAGGGCAGGCACTGCCAAAGCCTCCCCAGGGACTCCTGAGAGCAGATCCTTGCAGGCCAGGAGTGCAGGCAGACAAAGGCTCTGGGCAGTGTCACAATGGTCCCCGGATTCCATGAGACAACATTCCTAATTTACTGTCCAGACCAGAGGGAAATCACAGGAAGGGCCATGGTTTGTCAGGACTTGCTTTATCTGAGGGAGCCCCGGGGGGCTT
>NW_020961526.1:3579-6193 GCF_003031625.1 Empidonax traillii | reverse complement strand
GTCCATCCTGTAGCTGCTGTGTGATTGCACACAGGATGATCTGCTCCATAACTCTGCCAGGCACCGAGGTCAGGCTGACAGGCCTGTAGTTACTAGGGTCAGCCTTGCATCCTTTTTTATGGATTGGGGTGATATTTGCCAACTTCCAATCATCTGGGACCTCCCCAGTGAGCCAGGACTGTTGGAAGATGATGGAGAGTGGCTTGGCAAGCTCTTCTGCCAGCTCCCTCATTACCCTAGGATGGATCCCATCTGTCCCATAGACTTGTGAGGATCCAGATGACTCAGCAAGTCACCAACTATTTCCTCCTGGAATACAAGGGGGTTATTTGGTTTCCTATCTCTGTCTACCGGCTCCAGAGGCCAGTTGCTTTGAGGGCCATCTGTCTTACTGGTAAAAACTGAGGCAAAGTAGGTGTTAAGTACCTCAGCCTTCTCCTCATCTCTATTAACTATGTTTCCCTCCAAGTCCATCAAAGAATGGAGGTTTTCTTTGCCCCTCCTTCTGTTATTAATGTATTTATAGAAGGACTTTTTGTTATCCCTAACAGAAGTGGTCAATTTAACTTCAAATTGTGCTTTTGCATCCCTGATTTTCTTTCTGCATGATCTAGCTGTCTTCCTGAATTCTTCATAAGTAGCCAGCCCTTTCTGCCATAGTTGGTAAACTCTCTTTTTATCCCTGATTTCCTTCAGAATCTCCCTGTTTAACCAAGCTGGTTGTCTTCCCTGCCGGCTTGCCTTTCGGCACACCAGTATGGCCTGTTTCTGTGCTCTCAAAACTTCCTGCTTGAAGCACATCCATCCCTCCTGAACCCCCTTGTTTTCAAGGGTTGTTTCCCAGGGTATGCTCTGGACTAGACTTCTGAATAGGTCAAAATCTGCCCTCCGGAAGTCCAGCGTAGAGGTTTTATTGTTGGCTCGCCTGGAATCTCCGAGTATTGAAAATTCTATTATTTCATGGTCACTATTTCCCAGGCGGCCTTCAACCACTACGTCTCCCACCAGCCCCTCTCTGTTTGTAGACAGCAGGTCTAGCGGGGCCTTACCCCTGGTAGGTTCATTTACCAGTTGATGAAGGAAATTGTCCTCTATACACTCCAGGAAATTCCTACACTGCCTCTTCTCTGCAGTATTGAGCTCCCAGCAGATATCCGGCAGGTTAAAGTCACCCACAAGGACAAGGGCTGACGATTTCAAGACATCCGCCGGCTGCTTGTAGAATAATTCATCCGCTTCGTCATCCTGGTAGGGTGGTCTGTAACAGACACCTATGATGATGTCGGCCTTATTGGTCTTCCTCCTGATTCTGGTCCACAGGAACTCAACCTTGTCATTGATGACCTCAAGTTCAACAGAGTCAAGAGACTTTCTAACATATAAAGCCACCCCTCCACCTCTCCTACCCTGCCTGTTCTTTCTGAAGAACTTGTAGCCTTCCATAGCAGCACTCCAGTCATGCAAGTCATCCCACCACGTTTCTGTGATGGCGACTACATCATAGCCTTCGTGCTGCACAGTGGCTTCCAGCTCCTCTTGTTTGTTGCCCATAATGCGTGCATTAGTGTACATGCACTTCAGGTGGGCTGTTGATTTAATTCTTAACTCAGGCTTTCCACCCCTAGGTTGATCACTGGAGAGCCTGGCTTCAACCCCTTCCCCCTTCAAACCTAGTTTAAAGCCCTCCTGATCAGCCTCACAACTTATGGGCTACAGTCCTCTTCTTCTTCCTAGACAGATGAATCCCATCTGATTTTAAGAGACTACGTATCATGGAGTTTGCCCCATGGTCAAAGAAACTAAAATTTTGACGGTGGCACCAATCCTTTAGCCATCTGTTAAGGAGTTGGGCTTTTTTACTCCTCTCTTTATTTAACTCCTCATCCATCCCAGATAGTACAGGAACTGTACAGGAACTGACCGACCCAGTGCTTTAAAGTCTTTTTTAATTGTCCTGGCACTTCTTTGATTAATGTCCTCACTGCCAGCCTGGACTACCACCAGTGGATAATAGTCTGAGGGCTGAATTAACTCAGGAAGTCTCTTACTAATATCCCTCACCCTGGCCCCAGGGAGGCAGCATACTTCCCTCCGGGATGGGTCTGGGTGACATATAGGGCCCTCAGTTCCCCTCAGAAGGGAGCCACCGACTACAGCTACACTTCTTTTTTTTTTTTATACCAGTGGTTGTAATCCGTCTTTTAGACAGGGTCGAACCAGGATGCTCTCCAGAGAGATCTTCTTGGCTGTCCTCTACCTGACTGTCTGGGTCCAGGGTCTCATATCTATTCTTCAAGGGCACCCTGGGGGGTGATGGGGGTCGAGAGAGAGTTCTTTTACCTCTCCCATTAGGGACCTGTTTCCATTCCCCCCATCAATTTGGTCTGCTCCATCTGCCTTATGGCAGGAGGGGCAGGGCTTCGCCGTCTCTTGTTGGACTTCCTTAGGGTTCAAAAGGGTTTGACTCCACCAGTCAATTTCCTTTTCACTCTCCCTAATGCACCTTAATCTCTCTACCTCTTCCTTAAGTTCTGCTACCAGGCACAGCAAGTCACTCACCTGCTCGCATCGTACACAGCTACCTCCTACACCATCCTCCGGTACCAACGCCAGG
>NW_020961526.1:0-3134 GCF_003031625.1 Empidonax traillii | reverse complement strand
CTTAGGGTTCAAAAGGGTTTGACTCCACCAGTCAATTTCCTTTTCACTCTCCCTAATGCACCTTAATCTCTCTACCTCTTCCTTAAGTTCTGCTACCAGGCACAGCAAGTCACTCACCTGCTCGCATCGTACACAGCTACCTCCTACACCATCCTCCGGTACCAACGCCAGGCTCAGACACTCAGCACAACCAGAGACCTGGGTGGCTGCATCCTTCTTCGAGGAAAGTGTCTGAGCAGACACACTCCTAGTATTAACAGCAGTAACGGCTTTTGTTTTTCTGGGAACCATTCCTAGCTTTAAAAAGCACACTCACCTATGAGAAGTGGGAGCTGGTTGCACCCTGCCTACTTGAAATGCTTTGAAATTGCTGTGCCACAGCCCTGTTAGTCTGATCCTGTGGGCTCATATAGCCTCCCCTAGCACTTGCTAACGAGCCTGACCCACCCCTCACTCACCTTAATGGGTTCCGAGGAGGAGCCAAGCCTGGGAAAGCCTGGGCAGCAAATGGCTGAATTCAATTTATCATGTAAGGAAAACAATAAAATATAATTCCAATATAAATTTATGCAAGTTGAATTGTCACTCATAAATTCTGAATCACTTTTTATGCCCAGTCTAAATATCCAAACCATTTTTTTCTTTTTTATTTAGAGTACTAATACAGACATCCACACCTAGCAAAAAATATGCATTATTTTCAAAGTATTGGTTGATTCCCATCCATATTTAATCTTCCATTGACAATTGATTTTTAAAATTGTGGATAAGCTTTTGCTAAGGTAAATTTTCTACTCATTTTTGGTACATTGCTGAAAGGACCAGAATGTACAACAGTAAACTGTTGAAAAAGTGTCTTCTCATTGGTTATAGTAGCTTATGTGAGTAAAGTCTAAATTTTTTAGCTTAGTATTATTATTTTTGGAGTATTCACTTCAGTAAGTTTTTTTCTTCCGAAAGAAAATTTATACATGTTTAAGACATTTTGCAAAGGTGGAAGGCAGTGTCGTAGTAATGGATCCTCCCTCATCTTCAAGAGATTAAGATTTTTTTCCTATTACTTGTTATTTGGTTTTTTCTTCTATATTGCAGATTCTTCTTTCTTTCTATGCTGCAGTTGGAGTCAAGTGCACACTACTGACAGGAGATGAGGAGGTCAAAATGAGATTCATCTCCAAATCCTTTTTTAGTTGAACTTCACCTTCTTCCTACCTATTATCCTGATTCTTTGTAATGATGTCTGTCAACTTTGTGCCATCACTAAAGTTTTTTAGTGTAAGGTTATTACAAAAAGACAACCCCTTAGGCATATCCTTTTTTACCCTCATGCTCATTAAAATCTAAAACAAAATCAACCTCAGTACTGACTTTTAAGGATTTACTACAGTAGTGGCTTTCTTCTGCTTAATCTGCTATTTTATTTTTTCATCCCAACAACAAAGTCGTGAGTCATCAGTTCTTTTACTATTTTCTTTTTCTGCCATTACATGACTTAGACTGGATTTATTTTATTTGCCATTCTTTAAAAATAACAATATGAACAATAGAATCAACTACATTTGCTGTATCATCAATGAAAAGTGTTTTCTGTGGCTTAATTTATTCTTCTAAATAGAACTTGCATTTTTATCTCAGTTTACTTACCAATTTTTTTTCACTGTTAAGGAATATTGTGTCATGATGAGGCCAGACAAATCTCTTCCTTTCAACCCACTTTCCCCATCTTTTCTCTTTTATAGTCAGAGAACAAGACTTACGTTGAGACACTACTTAAGTCAATTTTCCAGATATTCCATATTTACAACTTTCTCTCACAGTTCTTGGAAATTCTGTGATATAGATTACCTGACTTTACTGGCTTGGGAGCCCTATTCTCTTTGAGTTTTCACTGGTATGTGTAGCTCTCAATTTGTCACTTTTGTCTGCAATAACGATACACAAATCTTTTGAAAAGTATTCATCTATTTCTAGGGGTACTGACAGATTATCAGGTACATCCACCTCTTCCATAGTGCACTGCAGTTTCACTTTGGTTTTCCTTGCTCTTTTATCAATTTCTACACCTAAAGAGGCTTTTCTTTTAATTTCTTTTGCAGAGGCAGACTCAGTTTGAGTTCTGGATATTTTCATTTTACCTCTAAACTTCCTGACCTCTAAGAGAGACTCTGCTGCTTTCTATTATACTTTCTGAAGCAGCTGTTTATCCAACTGAGCCAGAAATCCTGTCCTACAGTATGTCCCCTTAGTCTGAGATACCAATTCTAATTATTCTTTTATCGCTAACATTTTAAATAAATTCCTAGCTTAATTTAATTCTCTAGTATTCTCAACCCAATTGATTCAGTTCAGTTAGTAACTTCCCTTATTTTCTTGAAGTCTGGTCTTTTGAAGATAAAACCCCCAAAGTGCTACTTGTTTGAATTTGTAAGTCCTAAATTAGACTGAATCTTTGGTTATTCAGATGAAATTTTTAATTGTTTTATCTAACTAACATATATGTCTTCTGTCATCACAAAAATAAAATTAAACTCTTGTGTCACACAGGTCTTAGTCTTGATTGCATTGATCCCACTACTAGAAAAATAATCTAAGAATAAACTTTCCAAATTATTTGGATATTTATATTCATTTGAACTTGAGAAAAATATTTCTGTACAGTCAAGTATTATTCTGCAGTCATAGAAATTTGTAATAAATAATTAATTTCCCTGTCAGTATCTTCAATTTATAACTTTCTATAGATGATAAATTTCAGGGGGGAAAAAGGAAAAGTAGAGCTATAGAAATGAATTATGAATTAAATTTTGTTTGTGGGGATGAAAGCAGAGCTCTATGAGATGCTCATTTTATTGCATGTAAGAAGGATGAACAACACCACTAAAAAGTTCAAACTGATATTTGGAAGATTTTGACTGTAACAAAAGGTAAAACTATACCTCTTATTTCACAGACTTCCAAAAGAAAATAATTTCAAATTGGAAAGCATGAACACTTCTGTGTCTTATCCCTACATTAGAGTTCTCAACTTCCTATTGAAAAGTGGACTGCTGGGGGACTGCTTACTAGGGACACTGATAATATGTCAAAAGAATGAACTACAGAAACATGCTATCATATTGTTGAGTTTGGGCTTC
>NW_020961525.1:3276-6193 GCF_003031625.1 Empidonax traillii | reverse complement strand
CCTGAGGAAGGAGTAATCCAAACAGCCTTTTCTAACATACCTCTTAGATGGATTACTGGAACTTTGTTTCCATCTACAGTGTGGAGGGATTCTGCTTGGGCAGGACCAGCTCGATTGACGGAGCCTCTAGTGTTAACCAGCTAGGTGGCCTTGGCTAAGTGCTTGTCCCAGTTTTTGAAAGTACCCTCACTCAGTGCCTTCAGAGTTGTTTTTAACAGTTTATTACACCTTTCAACTTTCCCCGTAGCGGGTGTATGATATGGAATGTGATACACCTATTCAATACCATGCTCCCGTGCCCAAGTGGCCACCAGATTATTTTTGAAATGAGTTCCGTTGTCTGACTTAATTCGGTTTGGAGTGTCATGTCTCCACAGGACTTGCTTTTCAAGACCTAGAATGGTATTTCAGGCTGTTGCATGTGGTACCGAATATGTTTCTAACCATCCAGTAGTCGCTTCCACCATGGTAAGCACATAGTGTTTACCTTGGCGGGTCTGTGGCAATGTGATGTAATCAACCTGCCATGCTTTTTCGTATCTATACTTGTCTCAGCGTCCACCATACTACAGGGGCTTCAACCTTTTGGCCTGTTTAATGGCAGCACAGGTTTCACAGTCATGAATAACCTGGGAGATAGTGTCCATGGTTATATTCACCCCTCGGTCTTGTGCCCATCTATAGGTGGCATCTTGGCCTTGATGGCCTGAAGCATCATGGGCCCATCGAGCTAGGAACAACTCTCCCTTTTGCTACCAGTCTAGGTTTATTTGTGACACCTCGACTTGTGCAGCACGGTTTGCCTGTCTGTTATGAGCATGTTCTTCATTAGCTCGACTCTTGGGCACATGGGCATCGACATGGCGGACTTTCACATTCAGTTTCTTTGCTCTGGCAGCGATGTTTTGCCACAAATCGGCAGCCCAGATGGGTTTTCCTCTACGTCTCCAATTCATTTTCTTCTACTTGTCTAGCCATCCCCACAGGGCATTGGCTATCATCCACGAATTGGTGTATAGGTAGAGCTTTGGCCATCCTTCTCTTTCTGCAATGTTCAGGGCCAATTGGACAGCTTTGAGTTCTGTAAACTGACTCGATTCACCTTTACCTTCAGTGGCTTCTGCCACCCTTTGGGTGGGACTCCACACAGCTGCTTTCCACTTCCGGTTCCTTCCTACAATACGGCAAGAACCGTCAGTGAAAAGGGCATAGCGTGTCTCTTCATCTGGCAGCTGATTATATGGTGGAGCTTCTTCAGCTCGACTCACTGGCTCTTCTTTTTCTTCATTTGCTAGACTGAAGTTCCCACCTTCAGGCCAATTGGTTATAATTTCTAAAATTCCAGGGCGATTCGAGTTTCCCATTCGGACACGTTGCGTGATCAAGGCCATCCACTTGCTCCACGTGGCATCGGTGGCATGATGCGTAGAGGGCACCTTATCCTTGAACATCTAGCTCAGCACTGGTAATCGGGGTGCCAGGAAGAGCTGTGTTTCGGTACCAATCACTTCTGAGGCTGCTCGTATGCCTTCATATGCCGCTAAGATTTCTTTTTCCATAGGGGTGTAATTGGCCTCAGAACCTCTGTAGCTTCGGCTCCAGAAACTAAGTGGTCGCTCTCGCGTTTCACCAGGCACTTTTTGCCAGAGGCTCCAGGAGGGACCTTTATTTCCAGCTGTAGAGTAAAGTACATTTTTTACATCTGGTCCCATCCTGACTGGCTCAAGAGCCACAGCATGTGCAATTTTTTGCTTGATTTGCCTGAAAGCCTGTTGTTGTTCAGGACCTCATTGGAAGCTGTTCTTTTTACGGGTCACAAAGTAAAGAGGGCTTACAATTTGGCTGTACTCGGGAATGTGCATCCTCTAGAAGTCTATGGCTCCCAGAAAAGCTTGGGTTTCTTTCTTGTTTGTCAGTGGAGCCATTGCTACGATCTTATTGATGACGTTTGTTGGAATCTGACGACGTCCATCTTGCCATTTCACCCCTAGGAACTGAATTTCTCTGGCAGGTCCCTTGACTTTATTTCTCTTGATGGCAAAACCAGCCTCAAGGAGAATCTGGATGATTTTTTGTCCTTTTTCAAAAATTTCTTCTGCTGTGTTCCCCCATACGATGATGTCATCGATGTACTGCAGATGCTCTGGGGCCTTACCCTTCTCCAGGGTGGCCTGGATCAGTCCATGGCAAATGGTTGGACTGTGCTTCCAGCCCTGGGGCAGTCAATTCCAGGCGTACTGCACACCCCTCCAGGTGAAAGCAAACTGCAGCCTGCACTCTGCTGCCAAGGGAATGGAGAAAAACGCATTAGCAATATCAATAGTGGCGTACCATTTTGCTGTCTTGGACTCCAGCTCGTACTGGAGCTCCAACATGTCTGGTACAGTAGCACTCAATGGTGGCGTGACTTCATTCAAGCCACGATAGTCCACTGTCAGTCTCCATTCTCCATCGGATTTACGTACAGGCCAGATAGGGCTGTTGAAGGGTGAGTGTGTTCTGCTGACCACCCCTTGGCTCTTTAACTTCCTGATCATCTTGTGAATGGGGATCACAGCATCTCGGTTTGTCCTATACTGTCGCCTGTGTACAGTTGCAGTGGCTATAGGCACTTGCTGATCTTTGACTCGGAGTAGTCCCACAACGGAAGGGTCTTCTGAGAGGCCAGATAGGGCAGACAATTGCTTGGACTTCTCTTCAATCACCGTGGCTACACTGAAAGCCCATCGGTACCCCTTTGGGTCTTTGAAGTATTCTCTTTTTAGGTAGTCCATACCAAGAATGCAAGGGGCTTCTGGCCCTGTCACAATGGAATGCTTTTGCCATTGGTCTCTTGTCAAGCTCATATCGGCCTCTACCACTGACAATTCTTGAGACCCTCCGGTCACTCCAGAAATAGAAACAGCCTCCACACTCT
>NW_020961525.1:0-1036 GCF_003031625.1 Empidonax traillii | reverse complement strand
TTTTTTTTTTTTTTTTTTTTTTTTTTTTTTTTTTTTTTTTTTTTTTTTTTTTTTTTTTTTTTTTTTTTTTTTTTTTTTTTTTTTTTTTTTTTTTTTTTTTTTTTTGATGATCAGCTGCAGTTTTAGCAGCTTTGTCACACAAATGCTGAGCCCTGCACCTCTGGGACCCCCCTCACCACTCCAGGACCCCCCTCCAGCGTGGAGGCAGGGAGGTGTCCCTAGCCACTGTTTGTGGTGGAGAGAACATGGGGAGGGACCATGGAGGCTTTGGGGCTCCGGGACCCCCCCTCACTGGGGCAGGCGGGGCCCGACTGCTGTCAGGCAGCAGCATGCTCCACTCTGGCTTGGAGCGCGTAGTGCCCCAGGTCCACAGGCGTTGCTCAGCTCCATTAACAGCGGCTCCACTTTCGGTCTGTTCCCAGCACGGTGCTGCGTGGGCGTCCTGCTCTGTGCCGGCCCTCCCTGCAGGTGCTGTGTCCATGCTCTCTGGATGCCGGCACCGTCAATGTCTGGAATGCAGTCACCTCTCAGCTTCTGATGGTCTGCCTCTCCTAGCCGTTTGCACTGTTAACAAAAAGCTTCACAAACCATTGCTATTAATTGTTCGGTCAGTTTCAAGTAGTTATTGGGGCAGAAACAGATGAGAGCAGTCAGAGAATTTTACAGAGGGTCCGCGTGAGGAAAAAACGAGGGGTCAGCCCCAGGACCAGAGCTGGTCCAACTGGTGGTCCACAGCAGGTCTCAAACCTCTAGCCCTGAGATTCAAAGTCCCAGGTTTTACCGACTGAGCCAGCAAGACTCCATGCAGGAAAGCCCCGCTCTTTTCAAGCTAAGCAGGTTTCCTTCAAGTCTTACAGCAGCTTTGTTTTGGAGTCTTAGAGTAAAATTCTTTATCCCGTGTCTTGCATCCGTGAGTGATTGCTGTGAGGAAACCATAACTTGCAAAGCAAACATATCTTTGCCTCTTGTTCAATTGCATTAACATTGTTAAAAGTTCAAGGAATGTTGTGGGCGGGCTCTACTGAATTCCACTTGC
>NW_020961524.1:0-6199 GCF_003031625.1 Empidonax traillii | reverse complement strand
TTTTAAAATGCTTAACAGCCATAGTTCATCCTTCTCACAGTAATCTTCAAAGATTGTTGAATCTCACAAATTACAAAAAACCATAGCATCAGAACCATGATTTTTAATTTAGTTTGTCTCTTTACCTAATGGGGATACCCACCCAAATACAAATGAGGGAAAATAACAGCTCTATAAAAAGAATGACTGTAACCAAGTTCAGAGTGCTTATTTATTAATATGCCACTGATAACTTGCAGCAGTGCTGTGTGGAGAAGGCTTATGCTCATTTTCCTCTAACAAGGTCTCCTGTCACTGCTACCCTCTCCTCTGGGAGTTGTGCACATGTGCTTAGACTGGCAGGTTACTCTTCCCCAGTCAGGGTCATTCCCAGAAATCCCTGCATCCCAAATGAAGGGTAACTTGTTCCAGCTCACTGCCTGCTCTCCAGATCTATCCTTGGCCCAGCCCTGCACTGGGCAGTGCCTTCCCCTGCAATAATTTCCTCTGACAACAAATCCCAGACTTACAGAATCACAAGGCATCAGGAATTATCCTTTTGAGACCCACATTAGGTCAGGAATTTCCTTTACAAATATATATCAGTTCCTATGCAAGAGTTCAACCAAATGGTTTAATCAAAGCAGCTCAACCACATAAAAAGATTTTTAAATTAGGCCTTTATTCCATAACTTAGCAAGAACACCACCACTAGGTTCGAAGTTTTCACCTTGGCTACATTAGCACTGACTTCTACTTAATAGGCTTGATGTGTCATCATTAATGCATCAAACTCATATATGGTAATGAATATATGACTGAACTGTATTTTTATAGTCTTATATCTCAACTTGTAAGGTGGACTTGGATGTAAGCTATTAATCGAGTGATCTGCAATCATCCATAACCTTTTCACTATAGCAACTAGAAGATTTATATAACAGAGTAGTACATCAAGTCTGATGGGTTTATGATTGTATTGAGCTATTTATCAAGACAGTTTCTCAAAGATCTAGACTTGTTCTGTTTTTGTTTGGAGTTGATTTCAGATATGTTAAGTAACACATACAGCTTGTCTTCATGGCAGATAAATAATTGAAATATTCATTTCTTATGTGCCATCTCCATATCTGTAAAAAAGACTTTTAAAAGCAGTTTATAACAAAGCTAAAAGAGCCGAACAAAACATAGATACATAAATGTGTTTACTAAACCAATGAGCCACAATGACCACAAACTAAACCAACTTACTTATCCATCTCCAACATGGCCACAGAACTAAACTATTACTGTAAATCTCTGCCCCAGAGGTCAGATTTTTGAGATGAAATGTTTAATTAATAGTTTGATATCCAGTGAGTACAGCATGGGGTGGAGCTATTTATTTACATGAGGAGAGGTATCAACGTTGTACTTCTATGTAGAATCAACCAACCAAACACAACCCCAAAAAGCCCAAACAGCCCCCCCCACTCCTGCCAATTTATTCTATTTTTTTACCAAACAGCTTTGGTCAATTATGATAATGTTCTCAGCTGCTGTGTAACACTGCCAGACAGGCAGGGGTTTCAGCACAGACCTGTCTGAGTTTTCATGCACCCTTCTCTCTTGCATCTGAATTCTTATGGTAAGAATTTCAGTTATGTCCTCATCACTTCCACACAGTTTAAGGAACGGGTCTCTTTTTTGTCAACCAGTGCCACCATGAAACTTGAGAATGAAACAATAAAGTTGACTGCAGAGCACCCAGAGCAATCCAGCCAGCTCCCTTGAACCTAAAATTCCTGAAGGAAGATGCCTCAGAATAGTAAGAAAGAGCTGAATTGCTGGACAGTGATTTTCTCAGCCTTCCTGTGGATTCTAGAACAGCAGCAATTCGTGGTCTGCACCCCACAACATGTGGCAGTGACAGAAGTTGGCAGGAAGTCTTGAGACTATTTCACACATTGGGACCAGACTATTTGCCAAAAGGAAGTGCTACCACCACCAGAAGGCTGGCCAGACATGCTGAAAAGCAAGTAACCCCATTTGAGGAAGATTGCATAGGTGCTGGTTTACCTAGCGTTTGTTACTTCTCTTTAACCCCTCTCTTCAGTTTCACTACTCACATTGTGGGTAAAAAGCCATTACATAAAAAGACACTGCACACAAGATAATTGCCCTCAGGTGGCTGCTTTTTTTCAGAAATAATGTACCTGAAACATATGTTGAACTGCAATACTGTAAGTCAGCAGCAGCCAAACTTTACTAAAGGCTAACACATTACACAAAAAGCTCATTAAACCATTACATAAATTTGTCAGATTTCCAGCCATTACTTAACACTGAACAAAGGTAAGCAATACCTATTCATCCAGCTACTTGCATTGCAGTAGGAAATAATGCCTCTTCATTCTGGCTGCACTGATTGTATTAAACACCCAAGATATATGTATGTACAAATCCATATATAAGAACAAAAAGATGTAAATATTCTCTCCAAGTACACATCAAGAGTGGAGAAATTCCTCACTTAGAAGGCCAGATGGGCATCTGAGTGTTTCTAACCTGACAGTCTCCATAAACCAGGCTGCTGCTTTCATCCAGATGCATTATATTCCTAACCTCAAAGTGCTGTACACACTTACACATCACCAATCCGTTCCAGACGTTTACTCAGCTAATACAGCATTGCCTAACTCCCAGAGAGAGCTGTGTGTCTTATGACACCATACCAACGATGTGTGTGCAGTGTGGCATGGCTACATAACGCTCCTTGATGGTAACCCATCTGCACAAAAAAAAAAGTAGCAATGTGGGCATGTCAGCACAGCTATGACATCTAAGGGAGAACTGTAGTAATAAGTGCCTAGGGTTCTCCTCCAAGGACAGGTTGCTTCTCAGTCCCTTCCTCTTCTCATATATTTTCAGGTTTGCATAATATTATAATAAAGTTTTGAAACTGCAGGCAAAGAGAAAGACTCTTCTGTTCAAAGCACTGCACAGTCTCAGAACTAAAACTGCCCTAAGCAGTTTTTCCACACCAATCCGCCTGTCATTTCCAGAAGAAATTGAAAAATCTTCCTCTACGGACCTGGTAGCCACACCACTCTTTCCTTAAACTGCCTGTGCTTCAGCCTCAGCTCCTTTCCTTGTTCCCTCTCTTCATTCTGACCAACCAGTCCTATGCTCTGAGCTGAAAACTATTCTTTGGTAGTTTTGGACACAAGAGTCAGACTGAAAGAGAGCCACCCTTGAGAAGATTTCTATCCAGTTCATGAATCTCAGCATAACTCTGCTCTCTTAATCATTTCCCGTGCACAAATAAAAGCTCTTCTGACAGTACTCCTGACTGACTTCAACTGACGGAGAATTCCCCTAATGCCAAAAGAGAGTATCTCCCCAGCTTTCCCAGGGAGCCACATTTGCCTTCAAAAATACAAATCTTATTAAGGATTTCAAATTCTGGAGAACAAGAGAGTTCTCAGGATATTCAACGAGGGAGTCAAACAGAATAGCAGCTGCAAGGAACACAGGTCTCAGCAAATGGACTAGAATCAGGCCTTCAAAGCCACAACACAGCAGAAATTCCCAGAACGTTCTTCTGCTGGTAAAAGGATCCTGCACACTTAGAATTAATGTAAAACTTAATTAGAATCTCTGTGAAAACAAAAAAAAAATCCATTTGGAGGTAATTATAAGAAGGAGGCTGTTATAACAGTTATTTATCATCTCTATTCCTGGAAGAAAAATCAGGGGCCTTATTTTTGGAGACATTCAATGAATGTAACAACAGCTAGCCAGGACAGAAAGACTCTGAAGGTTTGCACCCACTCTGATCACCTCTACTCAGCCAGCATTACTGATTTATAACCACCTGAGTCATTCCACAACACAACTGTTATTTCAGGATGTCTACATATTGCCTTGCTCATCTTCCACACCACCATCATCTTGCCACCAGGAAATCAGACTTCTTCCCATACAGCACACGGCATCTGTGTTGCTTCGTGGCCACAAGACAATGCCACGAGCCTGGAAACAGATGTCCTGACGCTGTGCAAACTTCAGCTGGTACATCATGGAGCACAGGAGGTTATCAGTGCGCCAAAATCTCGCTTCGAGTGCGTTGGAAAAATATCCTATTGACGATGCTCTTGGGAGCCATCTACTGGCAATTAGGAATTAACCATTTACACGTCCACAGAGAAGTTTAAGAGCCACTTGTAACTCCACCACCTCAGGGCACCTCCTAAACTCCTACATTCATCACGACAACCTCTTGAGGGATCACCTGTAAGCTAGTTATTTAACCATAGCTAAGCATTATAGCCCTATTTAATATTAATAGTTATTCCTAGCATTTCACATGCTCTGTGTGCTACCTAAACATAAGCTTCTTTCCTGATGTTCTTGGACCCTAAAAGATGGGAAACACTGTAGAAGTCATGTTATTTTCATGTTAAATGTGAAACTCTAGTAAGCAGACCTGGGACAAGTAGGAGCAAAATCCAGGCCACACAGCAAATTGAAATGCCGTGATTTGTAGACTCAACTCCGTGACTGGAAAACCTAGAACCAAATAAATTCTCAGGAGTTAGGTGGGAAGAGGTAAACCACAGGTTGAAGTGGAACATCATCACTGGGACAAGAACATGAGATGCACGTGGACGACCACTCAGTGAAGAGCTGGTCCTCCCCTGCCACAGCATGGCTGTGTGAACGCAGCCCCTTGAGCTGCTGCAGACACATTGCAGGTGTCAAAGCGGGAGAGAGCAGATGCCGATTATGCTGAATCTCATGCTTGGATGGTTTAAATTGCTTCCCTACTAAGTGCAGGTCCAAAGGCAAGGAAAGACTCCCAGCAGTATTGTTGAAAGGGCTGAGGGGTAATTAGAGGACAAAACAGTTCATGTTCAGAAAAAGTCGTTACCTGCCCAGGACAGAAGAACTTCCTGGCACAGGGATGTGCTCACAACACACGTCAGTCCCCAAGCCTGAGGGCATGACCCTGCTGCATCCATGTTATACAGAGGACAGACCTGCCAGCAAGCATCAGTCACCCAAAACGCAGGGAAAAGTGTGGCCAGTACGTGCAGGTTCCCCACCCTCAATGCCCGGGATCTCAGGTGGAGGTAGAACATGTGAGACCTGGCACCTATCAACTCATGCATCATCTGGTTAACCAGCAGATTAAGAAAAAAGTCTGAGACACTCTCCCAAGACACAGAGTACAGCCAGACCAAAAGTAATTCAGAAACAACAATGTCTTCCAGGAAAGTCTCAAAACTAGTGCCTAGGGACTCACAACAAAGTACCAGGAAACCAGTAAAGAGGAAGTGATTCATGTTCACCCTACTAGATTTTGCATGGCAGAAGGTTTCCAGGGCATTCCAAGAGTCTAGCAGACACAAGACAGGTGAATACCAAAGTAGAAAAACCATAACCCAGTATTTATCATGTGGGGATATTGTGCTGTAAATGCATAAATCAAAGAACAGAGGTGGGAGCCTATGAAGTAATGTCATTGCACCTCACATGTGCAATTTAATAGACAGAAAGACATGAAGTTTGTTTACATATACACAGATCAAGAGAATTCCACTTATCACACTGTCAGCTAGTTACAAAGGAGAAGATGTCAGCTTAAATATCTATATCCTATTCCCACTGTGTTTCAAGCTTGGTTTTAGATTTTAAGCTATGTCATTTTAAAATTAAAAGGAGAGAAAATCCTGCTCATATATCACCTCTACATCAATGCTCAGGTTTCAGTCAGTCCCCATTAAAGCACCAACACTGCATTAAGACTTAAAATGCTGCCAATTTTCTGTGTCCTTTGTCAAGGTCCAGTTAGTTTCTTGATGTGAAGTGGTGCTGTTTCTCAGCCCAGTAGTAGTAATGCTCCACATGTTTGCATTTTTTCCCCCTCCTCTCTCTTCATGTCCTCTTCTGTGCCAACTTGTTTTAGTGAGGCTGTCTGGCATACTTCTCCACTCCTTTTAATAGTTTAAAAGAAAATATTTTTCATCAAAAGAAGGTTCTTTCAAACAGAAAGTTCCTATTATGAAGGAGAGAAAAATATCTTTTTTTCTCACTTTGAGTGGCAGTTTTGCAGGACACTAAATTAATTTTTTTATGTGCCTAATGTTGCTAAATTTAGGAAGTCAAGTAATAACAGTCCTACATGGGCCAAAGGATGATCTAAGTATGAGGGAAGCAGTATATCTTTTTAACAATT
>NW_020961523.1:5054-6200 GCF_003031625.1 Empidonax traillii | reverse complement strand
GCCTTTTGGGAGCAGATTGGGCCCCCTGGAGGGACAGTGCTGTTGGTGCCCCCCGGGCTGGGGCACCCCGAGGACTCGAGCGCGCACCCAAAGGATTCTTCGGGGAGCTCCTCTGGGTGCCCCAAGCTGGGGAGCTCAAAGCAAGGTCCCTGCAATGGATTGAGGCATTCCTGAGAGGATCAGAGGTGGAGCTGTCTGTGCTGGCCATGCAGCTCTGGACTGGGCTGTCATTGGGTTCTCAAAGTGGTGCTCTGACTGCAAAAGAAGTGTGGGATTGGGCTTAAGGAATGAGTGGTGATGGTACCATTGGGTGTTTTCTCTTGGGTGGAATTGTGAGAGCTGCAGGAGTGCAAGGTGTGGGTTCCAGTGCCCAGCATTTGGTTTGCACATGTGCTGGTCAGACACAGGTCCAGCTTCCTGAGTCCTTAACACACCAGAGGGAGAGTTAAGGAATGGCGCTGTGAAGGTGATTGGTGTGACAGGGGTTAAAGTGGGAAAACCTTGGGGAATTCCTCAGTTTGTCCATTTGCCAGAATTACCCAAACCACTGCCAGGAAGAGATGGGTTGGGAAAGTTGAGGCAGAAATGGGATGGGAAAATGGGGAGATGATTGAACTTGTAATTGCTGAAACTAACTGTGTGAGAGCAGCAGCTCTTGTTGTGCAGGAAAGAACTCCTGTCAGCAGCACCGTCCCGACTGAAGTGGCAGGAGATGGAGTTGTTCCTGTGGTGTGGGCCAGTGGAATTCCAGGGGGATGGACAAGGGCAGACCCTGTAGTTATTAGCCCTAAGCTGGGATCTGTATGGGTAGGACAACCCCTGTATCCTATAAAACGAGAATGCCCCTGTTAGATTTCAAGATGCCCTTTGCTGCATCTCCAGGAGCAAGGCAAGCCCAGAAACCTTTGCTTTTTTCAAGGAGAAAATGCAGAACTGGGGAAGGAAGACAAGAAGCCACCTGAGTCCTCCCTGAGCCACAGGCAGTCCCTGAAGTGCCTTCCTGGGAATGGTAGGATGGTGAGGACTCTGCATTGCTCCCTAGGGATGTGTGGGAAGGCTGATGCAAACTTTGGAAACCCCCTGTAAGAGTTTGCTGCCTTGGCTAGCTGGTGCAAGGGCAGCCTTTAGGCAGCTCAGGCATTCCCT
>NW_020961523.1:0-1497 GCF_003031625.1 Empidonax traillii | reverse complement strand
CTTCGGGGAGCTCCTCTGGGTGCCCCAAGCTGGGGAGCTCAAAGCAAGGTCCCTGCAATGGATTGAGGCATTCCTGAGAGGATCAGAGGTGGAGCTGTCTGTCCTGGCCATGCAGCTCTGGACTGGGCTGTCATTGGGTTCTCAAAGTGGTGCTCTGACTGCAAAAGAAGTGTGGGATTGGGATTAAGGAATGAGTGGTGATGGTACCATTGGGTGTTTTCTCTTGGGTGGAATTGTGAGAGCTGCAGGAGTGCAAGGTGTGGGTTCCAGTCCCCTCAGTGTTTGGTTTGCACATGTGCTGGTCAGACACAGGTCCAGCTTGCTCAGTCCTTAACACACCAAAGGGAGATTTCAGGGCTGGCTTAATAAACCAATTAATTAACCAATCACTGTTAAGATGATGGGTGTGATAGGGGTTTACCTGGGAAAACATTGGGTAGTTCCTCAGTTGGTTTATTGGCAATCTCCCCTAAGCCTTTGTTCCGAAGAGAGTTGCTGGAGAAGTTTA
The DNA here is from genome assembly GCF_003031625.1 of Empidonax traillii. NCBI lineage: Eukaryota > Metazoa > Chordata > Aves > Passeriformes > Tyrannidae > Empidonax > Empidonax traillii. The sequence goes on along the minus strand of NW_020961523.1, from coordinate 989 downwards.
GGATAAGTTACCTTAGACAATGGGGAGATGGAAATTGTAATTGCTGAAACTAAATGTGTGAGAGCAGCAGCTCTTCTCGTGCAGGAAAGAACTCCTGTCAGCAGCACCGTCCCGACTGAAGTGGCAGGAGATGGAGTTGTTCCTGTGGTGTGGGCCAGTGGAATTCCAGGAGGATGGACAAGGGCAGAGCCTGTAGGTATTACCGTGAAGCTGAGATCTCTCTAGGTAAGGCAACCCCAGTATCCTTTAAAATCAGAATGCCAGTCTTAGATTTCAAGATGCCCTTTGCTGCATCTCCAGGAACAAGACAAGCCAAGAAACCTTTGCTTTCTTCAAGGAGAAAATGCAGAACTGGGGAAGGAAGACAAGAAGCCACCTGAGTCCTCCCTGAGCCACAGGCAGTCCCTGAAGTGCCTTCCTGGGAATGGTAGGATGGTGAGGACTCTGCATTGCTCCCTAGGGATGTGTGGTAAGGCTGATGCAAACTTTTGAAACCCCCTGTAAGAGTTTGCTGCCTTGGCTAGCTGGTGCAAGGGCAGCCTTTAGGCAGCTCAGGCATTCCCTGAGGAGAGCTCTGGCTCTGCCACATCTCTCTGAACTGTTTGAAGCCCCTTTGTTTGGGAGGGAAAACAAAGGACAAGGTGTGCAGAGAGATTTGAGGTAGTTTGAATAGATGGCCATAAGTCTGTCCTTGTTGTACCAGGGGGCCTTATCAAGCTCCCCATATTGCAGGAGATATTCCCATGAAAGCCAAAAGCGATCCTCATCATTCTTTGCTGGCTTTAGGATCTGCCCTGCAGGAACTCCAGGAATTGACGGTGACGCCTCGGCCGATGGATTGGACGCCCCAGCCCGTCCGTTCCTGCCCAGCCCTTGGGTCCCTGTCAAGTGGTGGGACTCCCAGCCCCTCCAGGTGAAGTGGAAAGGGCCTTTGCAGGCCTTGCTGATCCCATTTCTAGCAGTTCAAGTTGCAGAAAAGGGACCTTGGG
>NW_020961522.1:2220-6201 GCF_003031625.1 Empidonax traillii | reverse complement strand
TGTTAATTATTATTATTAATTATTTAACTAATTAATAATGTTGGGTACATTTAGATAGGTGTTTGCTCAGTGTTAGTTCTCACAAATGGATTGTAAAATCCAGAACACTGGTGTCAAAGTGCAGCAAATAAATTATTTTACTTGTCTCTGTAATATGATATATAATATGTCCCTTTGAGGTAGACCCCACACAGAGAGGATTTTCCCGGGTTAAAAACCAACCCTCCACTGGGATTGTGTGAACCAAAGACAGAATTATTTGCAGTTCTCTACAGGCAGTTAATGTGGCAGCATCAGAAGGTTTACGTGTACAGCTCATGCCAGCTGCTGTTATGGGTGTTTGAAGTCCTGCGGTGAAAGGTGTGTAGAAGTATCTATTCACAGATGGTATTGTGTGTGTGCACAGTTATGTAAACTCTTGCTATCTGTGACTCAGTGATGCTGGACAAAATAGCTAAAGATTCATCATGTTAGGGTTGTTTCCTTCCAGAATCTATGTTTGCAGCTGGTCTCCTTATGCTTTTTAGTGACAAAGCCCATATAAAGCTGTAGACAAAAATGACATTTAAAGGTGCCTTATTTACTTTGAATACAGAATTTTCAGGTTCTCTTCTTTTTCTAATTTTTTCTCACTTAATGTGATTTTCATCTCTCTGTAGTTCTAATAAATTATTGCTGCAGGATTAGGAGAGGAAAAAAATCCAGGACAACAGTGGCATGGATTACAAAACTCAGGTCCTGGTCAGCATCCAATTGAATATGAGTCAACAGTGCCCTGGCAACCAGGAGGACCAACTGTGTCCTGGGGGGCATCAAACAAAGCATCACCAGCCGGTCGAGGGAGGGGATTGTCCTGCTCTGCTCTGCACTGGTGTGGCCTCACCTTGAATATTGTGTGCAGTTTTGGGCAGCACAATATAAGTAAGATATTAGGCTATTGGAGAGCGTCCAAAGGAAGGCAAACAAGTCTCAGGCATGTGGTGTGACTCTTAGGGTTGGTCTTGTGCAGGGCTAAGGGTGATACTCGGTGTTCCTTATGCGTCCCTTCCAACTCAGCCTATTCTGTGATTCTGTGAAAATCTATCTCTAAAACTCCATGACTGCTCTCAATTATGAAAAAAAAAATTAAAAAAAATAATGTACAAATAAGAACAGAAGATAGGACAACATTATGATTTTATATTAATTGTTCTTTAATTTGTTTCTCTTTAGCTGTTCATGTTGAAGTACATGGTTTATGAAATGCTTTTCAAAGTATGAGCTTGTGTATCAGTATCAGTTTTCTAAGACTTAAGAAACAGATAATTATAGATAACAGAGAAGGGGAGGTGTCCAGATTAGACTTGTTTCTGTTAAGAATGAGAAGATTTGGCCAGAGCAGTCAAAAAAACAGTGAGGTTTATTGCTTATCTATAATACTCTCTATCAAGATCAAAAATAAAACCCAAATATTTGATAAAATGGAGACAGTCATAGGGTCTATAGGAAAGAAGTGGGAAAGTTAGCAACGTGCCTAAGGAACAGTTTATTCTAGAAAATAAAAATAATAATAATTTTTAAAGAAACCTGGACTATTTTTAAGCAAGAGTTTGTTTCGACCTAATAAAAAGAAAAACCTTGGTATTCTTAATAGAAAAGATATTCAGACAGGGTGATGTGAGTGGGTAGCTAAGATATTTAAAAATAAATCAGTTCCTGATCTCAGTCTCATGTGCTTTTAAACATATTTTAATGGCAGTTTGTCATCACTGTGCGTTAGTGAAGATAATCAATGCAGTATGTTCTTCAAGATTATTATGACAGTTAATTCATGAATAAATATGCACAAGAAAGAAGGAGCAGTTTTGGAGCTGGCACCCAATAAAATATTTCATCTATTCTGTCACTTGTTGTTTTTGATTGCTTTTTTCTTTTCTTTTTCTCTACTACACCAGAGTTTTTGTGTGAATTTTACAGGAACTTGGACTGTTAAGTTCTTTAGGTCATAATTTGTTTTATTTTGAACACCTTATTTTAACACTTCTTTATAACAACTCCAGTAATTTGGTGGTCACTCTTCAAGAGTAATCAAAAAAGCTTAAAACCTTACAGAGAAATAAATAATTAGAAGTTCACCAAGTAGTTACAATTTTGTCATGTTTGGCATGGCAAGCCCAGTTCAGCTTCTGGAAAGACTAAACACCTTGAAATCCTAAATGTTAATTGTGTGAGTTTGAATGAGAGCTCTGATGATTATCATGCTGATCACAAAACCTGACCATGATGTGGTCAAGCAGCCACATAGCCGCCAATTAAATTTAGGCTATATATGCCCTTGATTTCACTAAGCATTAGAGCTGCACTGCACATTTTACTGAGTTAATTAAATTGATTCTTAAACTAGTCAGTTTGAAATACTTTATACTGCTTTGAGGATGTTTTTAAATGGACAACTTTACTTGAATTATGTTGGATTCATTTATCTCAGGAAGCAGCCAAGCTAGATTAACATTTTATTTTAAAGGGAAGAAATGTATATTTGCACACACAAGTTCGTACTAGGTGAAGAAATGATTCAAAGACTTTTTGTGGTTTTTTGTGCAAGTTCAATTTCTCTATCTGCATGACATTTAATTTATTATTAAAGAGATCTTTTTGTAGTCCATCCATACTCCCAGTAACTCCAACAACAAAAAAAATGTGGACTTAGAGAAAAATCTGTGTTTGAACAGCTGCCTTTAGTGTTAATGTTGAAAACTCAGACCAGCACTATTAATGTGTTTCATAGAAAGATCTTAACATTGCAATAAAGGTGGAAAATAGCAATAGTGTTTTATTGTTAATGATAACAGCTGTCACAGGATACACCCAGAGAGTGATAAAGATGGGCAGTGACTTTCTGTGGACTATCTTTTGTAACCAAAATTCCTTCTGAAGAATTATTTTCTAGACACAAATTTCGTGTTTTCCTGCTTCTTATGACTGTATTTTCATACTAAAACCTTTCTGCTGTTTAGTCTGTCATTCCATGTGCTAAAGCACTAATGTACAGCTAAATGTCCAAATATATCATTTACCTTCAAGTTTGTCTTAATTGTTCTGATACTTTGAGTTTACATATCTATGTGAAAGTTGATCTATAAAAAGGTAAGATGTTTAAGTAACTGGACACAGGGGAAAAAAATATTGTTTACTTGCACGTGATGCTGCCTGTTCTTTAATAAACAATTTTTGCTGTTCTAGATTGTTGGTAGACTATGTTGCTTCAAATATCAGAATTGATTTTTAGTAAAATAATTTCCAGAAAATCTTTTTATCAAAGAATTTTGAGAAATTAAATGTAATGTGCTTAATTTTTAAAATAAGATTTAAGTCTTGAAACTCTTCTTGACATACAACACAAAAAATGGTATCAGCAGGTGTATTATCCATCGAAGCCCTCTGATATAAAACGAACAAATAAACAAACAAAATAAAACCAGTTTTGTGATATTTATTGTTTAGGTAAAACTGAAAAAAACCCAAGCCAAACAAAAACAAAACTCAAAACCCCAACAAAATTAAACAACCCCAAAACCAAACCTCAAAACCAAAAACAAACAAACAAACCCCAAAAACCCAGCACCCAAACCAAACTTAATGTTATGTCTCAGCCAGAAAACTAAAGTCTAATGAATTAGGGAAACTAAAGGGCTAAGTAATTTTGAAGGGTGAAAGAACTATGGATTTTATCTTCACGAGGAGAAGGGGAAGGCAGGGGAATGTCATGAATATTCCAATGCCTGTAGGAGAGAGAGCCTGGTGCCAAAAATCTCTAGGGGTCTGTGGATTTTCCTAACTTATTCTCACATCATTTTAAACTACACTATATATATTAAGCAGTAAAAAATGGCACATAATCCACTTTTATTTATTATTATACTACATTGTAAGTCCGAAATACTCTACATTTTCCATTGCATTGCCAAAAAAACTAAACCTTAAAACGTATGAACAATGAAG
>NW_020961522.1:0-1233 GCF_003031625.1 Empidonax traillii | reverse complement strand
AAAAAAAAAAAAAAAAGGAGTGAAATTAAGCTGACTAATTCATATCTGAAGTTTATAAGTAAGAAAAGGTACACTGGCTCTTCAGTGGTCCTTAGATTATTTTACATTCATAAGGTTCCCCCTCCACTGAATTCAGATCATAGATTTGTTTTGTTTTCCTTATTCCCTACTTGTTCTGCAACTCTGCAGGTACTGGATGATCACCCTTAAAACTGTGACACCTTTGTTATGTTTAGTGAGTCCTCAAATCATCAGGAGTACAATGAGATTCTTCACCACTGTCCTCCATATAAAATAATAATCAGACTAATTTTGTGACATTGAATGGGTGGATGTGAAGAAATGTCCATCTTCTGCCTTTTCATGGATGTAAAACTCCAGCCCCTGGAGCTGCTGGCTATGAGTTTTACTCTAATACAAAGACATAGGGGTCTTTAATACCTCGAGAAAGTATCAAGAGAATAAGCCACAGGCTTGTTCCCAGGGATTTTTTTTATTGATTTAGAGGAGTAAATAAGGGAACTTGGCTAAAGTTCAAAATTACACCACACAAGTGAGGCAAAAATGATCCACCACCATACTGACTTAGCATATACTATTAATTGACAACACTTAAGGCAAAATTCGACCAATTCCACAACACTTAAATCAAGATTCAGTCCCTCTAGCTCCAAACCACCCCAAGCATCAAGAAAAGAGCAAAGAAAAAGAAGTAGAGGCAGCAAGAACAGAGAGAAAGAGGGAGAGAGAGCTTGTACAGCTACCACCGAAGCCTTGTAGAAGACCAGCTCTGACAAGTTCAATGGCAGAGCTGCAACACAAAGCAAACACATACCTGTGGTTTCATTTGCTCTGGTCCTTATGGCCAGCCCCGCCCAGGTGGGGTCCTTGACCCACCAGCCACTCTGGAGTTCCAGACCAGGGTGAGGGGCAGTGTCCTCACTGTCCCTGTCAATCTGAGCTGGGTAAGGGGCTGGAGGATGTGTGGCATGTTTTAGTTTTCTTGGGCTGCTTGTGACTGACAGCAAATCCAGGGCTTTCCTATGTGGGCTCCAGGGGCCTGCCATGAGGGATAGGATCCCATCCCTTCCCACTCCACACACACACACTCCCCACAACTTAGTTCTGATCCAATAATAACTTATCTGGTGTCCAACAAGGGAAGCTCTAAATTTCTCATCAGCTGTCCCCTCTTGCTATGTAAATTTACCCACCTCCCCCTTCACCGCAATT
>NW_020961521.1:0-6203 GCF_003031625.1 Empidonax traillii | reverse complement strand
TGATCCTTTAAAACACACATTACCATACACCTACATAAAACAGCATTTTCCAGCAATCTAATACAAATTCTTTTACTACCTGAAATACATGCATATTTTCTATCTAATGTGCTGCAAGAAAGATTTAGGAAAATGTTAAAAAATCAATTAATTGGGCACAATTGACAAGTTTTTAATACTTGAAAGACTGATTCAGTGTTTAAAGAAAGAAAAACGTGCAAAGCAGTTTGGCTTTCGAGGACCATAAAGAGAGAGTTCCAAAAAACTGATGTTCAATCAATCCCTGTACAGAATATTTCAGATCTTTAGTAGAAATTGTTAGCTATAGCAAAAATAGTTTTATACAACAACAAGCAAGGCAAAGATTTGCCTAATTAAAACAATACACACAGAGATTTAGTTGTAAGAAAAAATACGTCTTTGCACACCACTTTTCATTCTTTCTGAAGTAAATAGTTGGCACAGCAGTACACTTTTATTGTAAAAATTGGTGAAATGAAGAAAAAAGGAATAAAATTATTTTAATACTACTATACTTACATTGCATAATCCTTCATTTTAGTCCTAAAAACATTTTAGTCAGAAAAAAAAGAGGTGTCTACAAAAAAACCCCTAAACCCCCAAACTAAACTTTCATTACTTTTCCAGGTACCTGTTGGTTCTTTGCAGCTTTATTACTCTTTTTTGCCTGCCAACCAAGTCTTTTCACCACAGCAGCAACTGTCATCACCACTAGTACTCATAAAATGCATATTATATAGAATGAGACACTTTCTAATCCCAGCTAAATTTCTGGAATTCTGGTGAGATTTTATTAAGCCTACTGACTTGATGTCACTGAGATCATGGTTTGGCCCCCTTTTTTTTCATGTAATTTAAGGAACACTGCAGCTTTCCAGCAGAGTGGCATGCATTTGACATATTCTGTTCTTTACAGAGAAGAACATTTTTACCATGCCCCTGTTCCTACACATGGCTAAATCTGAAGCAGGTGACCTAATTTATTGAAACAGAATGCAAGGCCCAAGGGTCTGGCTCCAAACTGCCACGTACTTTATGGGTTGGATCAGAGAATGTCCAAAGTTTCTTGCATCATTTAATGTCTTGAAAAGGTTCTTTTAGCCACAGCTGCCAGAACTGTTTGCATCCTTCACATGCCAAACTGAATAGGGATCCAGAATTTTCTAAATGCAGGGACCAGAAACAACTTGACTTTTGAAAGGAGAAATAAATAATTTAATCTATACATTTTGATTTATATTGAGTGCTAATCCTTTTCATATATTTTCCACTATTTAAAATATTAAAAAGAGGCTATAAAAGCAATTTTAAAATCACAGGGAAGAAAGGCAAGCTGAGAAATGGGACACTTTCATTTTCTTCATGTAACACTTTGCCTTTGTACTCATTTTCTAGAGAGGTAGGTAGTTTATTTCTTAAAGTAATAAGATCAGGGTATTTGCTGGGAACCATCAAATATTCAGGAAGAGCTGCTATATAACCATATTTAGAAAGTTTTAGGTTCTTATTAAGTAAGGTGTGAGTGTGGGTATTTATCTTTGCTATTCTATATCCATGTTTTTTGGTCAACTGGATCTCCAGACCTCTGGCTTTCAGCCAGAAGTTGCAGAACCGCAAGTGTTTCAAGACTGCATCTATTAGTTTTGAGAAAGATGAATAAGAAATGGAAATATGCTGTCATTTGTTTTAAATTTGTCCTTTGGAATTGAAAACCAGTATTTTAAAGTTAACAGATTGTGAATGGTACTTTGTGGAATTTTACATGGTTTAAAGGACTAAATTTTGTCTGGGGAAGAGTTTCACTGATAAAACTTGGTGTTCCCAAGCTCTGTCACCTCTTCTCCCAAGTTTTGGCTTGCTTTTGTCTTCTTTCTTCCCAGTATTATCTTCTGTAGGGCATTTCACATTCCTCACGTTCACCTAGGTTAGGTGACCTTTATGGAGAGGCAGCCCACTTACCATCTCTCAGTGGCTGGAGAGAGGTACCTGATTAAATCTATTATTGATGTGATCATTGATCCCTAATGATAGGCTGTGTTCATACCCCATCCACGCTGTGTTTTCATAATCTGACAATTACTTTAAACAAAGAAAAAAAAGAAAGATATTCTAAGTTGCAAACTGCTAGGAGATGAAAGAGCTGATCAGCACACTGCTTGATAACATACAGGTGATGATCAACAAGAGACAGATGAACCTTATATTTTAAAATATGGCAGCCACAAGCTAAAACTGATAGATTCTGTCTTCAAATTTTTGGCAAAAGATGAAAAATGTGCTACTCATTATAAATATAATAAATCTGCCAAAATGAAGGGATGAACATGTAATTAGGAATGTAATGACAAGCTTCATTTCAATAGCCACAGATTTCCATTCAATCATCTTTATACACATTACATACATACAGACAGCTGAAACTTTCTGGCATAGTAAAAGCCACATTTGACAGATCCATGGACCAATATGTACTTTCTCTAAACCCTGAAAATAAGGTCTTTTTTTTCTAATAGGCCAACAGTCCTGTAGCAAATATTTATTTCATACCACTTACATAAAGTAAATCTAGTACCCCAAAAGCAAACACCTTCTTTCAACAGCTGCTAACCGGTCAACACATTTTATCATATTCCTGCTGGCAAATGAAAAATCTCCTTTTTATTCTAAACTGTTTTAGCCAAGGTTTGGCCAGCTGCTTATGCCTTTTATTGTTTGTATTTGAGACAGCTTTTGGTACTGGAGTTTTGGGGGGGTTTGTGTGTAACTTACCTAGTAGAGATTGTGTGTTAACATCCCTTCTTCGGGTGAAACGTCTTCCAGGGAGATCTTTTGCCATGACAGTGGAAAGCAGAGTGTGTGCAAATAGCAGAAAGAAGCATGCAACCATTTTCTTCATCTTCAAGAAACAGAAGGACATTCAAGGATGTGAAACTGCAATAGAGGAGAGAAGGAGATAACCTCTTCAATTACATAAAAAGATGTACTTCAGCCTTATCAGCCACCCAGTAGCATTGCTTTGCTTCCAGCACATACAAATATGCAGAATAGGCACAGAATAATACCTATAACCTCAAGAAATAAGATCTACATAATAAAGCAGTTGGCAGTCCCTGCATTGCATTTATAAGTATTGTTAGTCGAAGTTCATAGTCCACATCTACAATCATTCATAGTAATCAAGTATTTTTAAAGCAAGAAAAGGAACTTTGTTTCACTCAGCCTGCCAGTATAAATGGGTTTGAGTGGGACACAAATATATTTGTTATTCCATTCAGCACTCCGTTGCATTTTTTTCAGAAGTTTAATGGCTCTTGTAGTCTGAGCCATTCTTTCTTCAGAAAATCTTGGAGAATTGAAATAGAGAGAAGAAAATGTATTTCAGAAACAGCAACTACAAATGTGAACCGGTGACAGCTCATGCTTCCTTTGCAGAAGGCAGCCCATGGTTGCTAACATGAAAATAACAGTGCAGGATGAATCTTGTTTAGAGGAGGAGACTCCTCTTGACAGCAAGGAGCTTGCCATAGGTTCTGGAAAAGTGTTGTCATACGGAAGAACAAATTGGCAGGCAAAATTCCCACACTACGAGATTATTCCTTATCAGGATCCTGTTAATGCACCATGAAAAGCCATGGCTGACTCTGCCCACAACAGAAAGCCAAAAACTGACATGCTAGAGGCTCATTTTCTGGCCATGTTCTTGATGGCTTCCTCAGACGGAGATTCCTTCTACCTTCACCCAAAACTTTATTGCTGCATTTGTGCAGACAGTGTCCCACATGAGCTAAATTCAGCCTTGGAACTGCTGATGTGATGAAGCTTAGTCAAGAGCTCCCCTAGGTGTGCAGGAGATGGATCAAACTACCCCCTTTCACAGCACAGAACTGTTCTAGCTGAAACTGAGTACAACTTTTGAAGCAGTGCAAATTTTAACAGTAATTCTTGGTGAAGTAAATAAGATGTTGAAAACAATTTTAACAGAGTCCTAAACCTGACAAGCAGATATGTAATAGAAGGCAACCAAACGCTCCACTTCAGAAAAAAAATTTCTTTTCTTTCCCACTATGAGGTATTCACTGGCAGAAAATACTCATTAAATATCTTCTCTCTAATAAAAGTATTTTGTACATTATTCTTCAGTCCATCCCACACAACCATTACATATTAATATATTTTTCTGACTATCAATCTATTTTTCCTTTTGTGTATCCTACTCAGCAACCACAAATGCAAACACAATGTTCTGGTGTATATGGCAAAGAATAAAATGAATCTTTGCACTCAAAATGCCCAGCCTTGCTTCAATGTTTAATACTGTCCAGTAACATGCAATATATGATTTAAGGACATTCAAACTAGTAAAGAGATGCAAATACCTGGTGCTTATAAAAATGGCCACAAAAAAAATTAAATATTTGAAGCTCCAGAAGCATGGACACCAGGATGGTATTATTGGTAGACTTTACAATGCTCTAGTCAGAAACAGATTGCCACTGGAAACAGCACACACCACTGGAAATGGGAAGCATTTTGCTGGAGGCAACAGCTGTTACTGCTGGAGATTACCAATGAAATCTTCTTGCAGGTCATCTCCTCACTTCTCAGAACATCAACACACACGGGGCTGTTCAAGTGGGTCTCCTCTCACTCTGGCCTGTCCCTTCAGCACATGAGGCAAACAGACCCCAAGGATACATGCCAGCTATAGCACCAATGTTTTAGAAACACCAAAACCATGCTCAGAGAGCTAAGGAGCATAGAGAAAGATGCTCCTTACAAGGCTGTCACAGGAACCCAGCATGAACAGATTGTTTAAGTGGGCTATCTGGCTACTACACAGTAATCAGTGGCCTAACTCATCCCTCCTTTCTATCCATCCTAAACAGCTGTGAAGATGGCACTAAACTCTAAGTAAAGCCATTTGGCCTGTTCCTGGTGGCACGTTAATGGAGAGCCAATGATAATGGGACAGGAGAACCTTCACAACGCGCTGCTGAACCAGTAGCAGCATGATGTCAAAGGAAGTGGTGATAAAGAAGTGGCTCAGGACAGTCTCACCCCAAACTAAACCCTCTTACATTCTCTCACTTGCCATACTTTATCATTGTAGCAATTTTTGATATTGGGCCACAGTTTCAAATTCACTGGGCTCACAACTGCCCACAAGCAACTTCAGAAATAAAAAAAAGGTGTTTGTTTGCTGTGATTTGAAGTGTTTGAATTCCGTTAGGAAAATACATAGCATGCAAGCTGACCATATAAATCAAAATGCCTACATAATCATTCGTTAGCTGTCATTGAATTCTGAAATACATCAAAGCAGTAAATTTTCAATTTTGTGTGATTTTTACCAGTCCCTTTGAAAAGTAAGGTTGGGTGAACTAAAGAAACAGAACCACTGAATAATATATTGTTCAATAGTATTTAATTTTGATTCAGAAAACTTAGATCCTTAGATCTCATTATCTTTACCAGTCTGATAACCAGAAAATAAATCTACTTACAGTTCCACCAAAAAAGATCCAACTCTTGCTAAAAAAAAATCTATTATGAACACACTCCTACCCTCACAGTATTCTAAAATACCGTGTCTAGAGAAAGCGATACTTCAGTTGCCTCATCTTAAAGAAGTTATATATAATCTAAAATAAAAATAAAAATAAAATTGCATCCATTTTCCATAAGAAGAAAAAAACAAAACAAAACAAACCCAAGTTTCCAAAGCCAAAGGCTGTATATGTGATAAAATACACTGATACCACTGATCCAAGCCTCTCCCCCTTTCATCCACACTGAAATCTTCTGTGCTGCTTTCCTGAGGTGATGACAGTCTGACCTTGTGTGCTTTGCTCTAGTTCCAGGTATATATTTGTGTCCACTGCTGCTTGCATTTGTACACGACCAGCTTGTACTGTGGTTGCATGGCTGCTCTGCACACAGTCCTCCCATGGTTATCTGTTTATCTTCTGGGTTTTCTGCAAGCTTCCCTGTCTTCACTCGAGAATATGGATGGTGTTTGCTGCACCACATTTGGTATTTAACACCGCATTTCCCAGCAGGCTAAACCAGGCTGCTGGCATAGCCCTCTGTAGCTTCACATTGCTGGCTAAGCCTTGCTCTACCAGCTGAGAACACTTCCAAAGTACCAAACTTACAAGTCTTATTTTTGTGGCTACCTGAGG
>NW_020961520.1:3925-6203 GCF_003031625.1 Empidonax traillii | reverse complement strand
GAATGGTCTTAGAGGGACAGCAGCACATTTTGGACTGAAATTCAATATCTTTGGAACATGCTTGCCCTGAAGGACATTTCCAAAGTTCTAATGCAAGTCTATAATGGTGCCTCAGTGACTCCCCTTATTAAACTTATCTGGGTATAAACCTCGTCAGGGGCTGCCATGATAAAGGCCATGTCTTCATAAAACCCATAAACGTCATAAAAGCTTTGCCCTCATAAACCCCACCCACCTCATAACAGTGCAGGCCTCATAAAGCCCCTGTCGTGATAAGGCCCATAAACCTCCTCATGGGGCTGTCATCATAAAGGAGATGTTCTCATAAATGCCACAAACCTCATAAAGGTTTTGTCCTCATAAAGCCTGTGCACCTCAGAGGGGCAAACATCATAAAGGCTCTGCCCTCATAAACACCAAAAATGTCATAAAAGCACTGTCCTCATACACCCCACACACCTCATGACAGAGCTCTCATCATAAAAGATCTCTCTGCATAAAGGCCATGCAGGTCATAAAGGTGCTGTCCTCAGAAAGCCCATACACCTCCTAAGAGGCTCTCCTCATAAAGGCCATGTCCTCATAAACCCCAAACACTCTGCTGCCTAAAAACCTGCAGAGGAAAAAGGACTCCCGGCCCAAATCTCGCCGTGAGCTTTGAGCGGCTGCAACTACAACTCCCGGCGTGCCCCGCGCGGCAAAGGGGGCGGGGCGGGGTCTCTGCCGGCGGGGCGCGCGCACAGCCCCGCGGTGGCTGCCGGGAGAGTGATGGCGGCGACAACGAAACGTGCTCAGCATTGTGAGACCTTGCGGGGGCTGCGGCGGGGCTGGGGATGCGCTCGGGGGCTGCGGGGAGCGCGGCTGTGGGCGGGAAGGCTGGAGGACTCGGCAGAGTGGACAGGAGGGGCTCGGGGTTCCCGAGGAGGTTTGGAGGCCCGTGAAAGGATCTCGGGGAGTCGCGGAGGGGATTTGGTGTCCTGAGGGCGCTCAGAGGGGAGAGTGAAGGTGCCTGAAGGGGTTTAGGAGGTCCCTGAAAGGGCTGGGGGCCTTGGAACCCTCCCGGGGAGGGGGGGAACGTTTAAACGTCATGGCTGCACTGCGCAGGCGCCAGCGGAGTCCCCAACAGCGAACTTCAACTCCCATTAGGCTTTGCGCGGCGCCGCCATTGCCGCTCGTGCCACAGCGCCCCCTGCCGGCTGGGCAGACCGACCGCAGGGAAAGCGGGTCCTGATGCTCCCCCCGAACCCCAGAGACCCCCAAAACTCAGCACACAGAGACACCACAGGGAGGGAGGCCCGATGGTCCCCTAAAGCCTATCAGTGGGGTTCAGGGGGTCCCCCAGCCCTCAGAGGAGGGGTCTTGGTGGTTCTGCCCAAAATCTTTGCAGAGAGATGAACCACATGCGGGTAAGGGGATCCCAGTGCCCCCAGTATAGCCCAGTGACCTCCCACTGGCTCTCCGTATGGCCCAGTAACCCCCCCAGTGACCACCCAGTGTTTCCCAGTGATCTCCCACTGCCCCCCAGTATGGCCCAATGATCCTCCAGTGAGCACCCAGTAACCCCCAGTATGGCCCAGTAACCTCCCAGTGCCCCCCCGTGTGTCCTGGTAATCCCCCAGTAATCACCCAGTCCCTCCAAGTGCCCTCCCATAATCCCTCAGTAATCCCCCAGTCCCTCCCAGTGCCTCCTGATTCCCCCCAGTGTGTCCCAGTATGCCCCAGTAATCCCACAGTGCCCCCCCCTAAGCCCCCCAAGTGTCCCCAGTGTGTCCCCAGATGCCCTTGGCCTTTCTATGAGTGTGGGGGACAAGGCCATTTTGGGGGTCAGAGGGTCCAGGGGGGCCTTCTGGGGGGAGATGGAGGGTTGGGGACATCAGGGATGGGGTTTGGGGACAGTGGGGAGGGGTTTGGGGACAGTGGAATGGGGGGTGTCAAGGGAGAAAATTGAGGCCATGGGGAGGCCTTGGGGACATTGGAGACACCAGAGGGGTCTCATCATGCCAAGTGGGAAATTAAGGACAGCAGGAGGGTCTTGGGGACACCAGGAGGGGCTCAGGACTCACCTGGTTGTGGTGCTGCCCCTCCTGTTCCCCCCAGGCCCCAACAAGGCCCCCCAAATGTCCCCTAACCCCCACTTTTCCTTTAATCACCTCCCAGATTCCTTTTATCCCCCAGTGCTCCCAAGACCTGTTTTAACTCCCCCAAATGCACCCAGAGGCCCCCAAAACGCCCCAAATCCCAATCAAACCCCCAACAAAGAGGGATCAACTGGACATCA
>NW_020961520.1:0-1366 GCF_003031625.1 Empidonax traillii | reverse complement strand
TGTCACTTATGTCCCTGTGACATCACAGCTCTCCCTTTGTTGTAAGTAGTCCCCTGTGATGTCACTGGTCAACAATGATGTCACTGCTGTCCTTGTGATTTCACCACTGTCCCCAGCAGTGTCACCATGTCCCTGTGATGTTACCGATGTCTCTGTGATGTCACCAGACCCCTTTGATGTGACCGATATTCGTGTGACATCACTGCTGTCCGTCTGTGTTTGCTCTGATGTCATTGGTGCCCAGGGATGTCCCTGCTGTCTCAGTGATGTCACCACTGCCCCCTGTGATGTCACCAATGTCCCTGATGATGTCACTGGTGTCTCTGTGATGCTACCCCTGGCCTTATGATGTCACTGATGTCAACTGTGATGTCAAAGATGTCCCCACTGATGTCACTGGTGTCTCTGTAGTGTCATCACTGTCCCCTGTGATGTCAACAATATCCGCAATGATGTCACTGCTGCCTCTGTGATGTCACCACTGTGCCAAGCCTTGGCACCATGTCCCAGTGAGTTCACCGATGTGCCTGTGACATAACTGTTGTGTCTTTGTTGTTATCAGTCCCCTGTGATGTCACTGGTCCCCAGTGATGTAACCTGTGAGCCTGTGATGTCGCCACTGTCCCCTGAGACATCAGCAATGTCCTTAAGATGTCATTGGTGTCTCTATAATGTCAAGCCTGTCCTTGTGAAGACACCGATGTCCCTGTGACATCAGGGTTGTCCCTTTGTTGCCAACAGACCTCTGTGATTTCACTTGTCCCCAGTGAAGTCACCCATCTCCCTGTGATGTCACCCCTGTCCTCTGTGTCAACAATGACCCCGATGATGTCACTGGTGTCACTGTGATGTCACCCCTGGCCTTGTGAAGTCACTGCATTCCCCTGTGATGTCACCAATGTCCCTGTGACATCAGGACTGTCCCTTTGTTGTCAACAGTCCCCTGTGATGTCACTGGTCCCAATGAGGTCATTGCAGTCTCTGTGATATCACCACTGTCCTTTGTGGTGTCACCAATGTTTCTGATAATGCCACCGGTGTCTCTGTAATGTCACCCTTGTCCTTGTAAAGACACCAATATCCCCAGTGATGTCACCGATGTCACTGTGATATCACAACTGTCCCTTTGTTTTCACCAGTTCCCTTTGATGTCACTGGTCCCCAGTGATGTCCTGGATGTCCCTGTGATGTCCCTAGTGTCATCAGTGATATCACTGATGTCTCTGTGATGTCACACCTGGCCTTATGCAGTCACTGTGATGTCATCAATGTCCCTGTGCCATCACAGCTTTTCCATTATTGTTGCCAGTGCCTTGTGATGTCACCAATGTCCCTGATGATGTCACTGATGTCTCTTTGTTGATAC
>NW_020961519.1:10392-12461 GCF_003031625.1 Empidonax traillii | reverse complement strand
ATCCGTCACAACAAATCTTCCAGCATTTTGTTCTGTGGCAGGTTTTGCTCTCCCTAAAGAGGAAGTGTCTTTGCACGATAGGCACCATTACACAGTAAAGATTTCTTGAGAATAGGGTGACTCCTTTTGCACTAATTGTCTCTTTGAGCTGTGCCTGAACCCTCTTCTGTGGTCTTGATCTCAGGCTTGGCAAGAATAACAGAGCTGCTTAGACCTGCACAGCAAGTGCCGTGTAAAACACCTCTCTCCCTGTGCACGTGGGTGCAGAGGTCTCCAAGTTGTTGCATCCCACTTGCTCAGTGAAGGCTTCTTCTGTCCTTGACTTCACTTTTAGTGTCCTTGGGGCCGAGTTGGGCACTGACAGTCCGTGGGAGATCAGAAGTTCCTTTTGGTTCTGAGAAGGCTGGAGCCCATTTTTAGCTGCCCTCCCCTTTCTTCCTCCAGTCTCATCCATTTAGTGCCTTGATCCATTCCCTAGAGCTGAAAGGTGTTTCTGGCCTCCTGTTCCAGGTGTTGCTGAGCCCCTGCCTAGATGGGCTTTTGGCTAATAACTGGACAAGGACTTAGGCAGGAATGGGAATGAAAGTATGTTTTTGTACCAGATGCCCTAATGGGGTGTTAGTGAGGTGAGAATCTTAGTTTCATCACCACAGGACAGCTGGGTTTATTACCTGTCTCCTGGTTCTAGTCCTTTAACAAAGAATGTAACAAAAGAGCGTATGGTGCCTATGCAATATTTGAATGACAAAGCTTTAACGTTTTTGCTATTGTTATATGTGTTTATCCTATTCCTGGTTTCTTAAACATCATAGTTGAATTGTATAATGCTGTATAAGGACACAGCTGAACCACCTTTCTTAACAGAGCGATGTGTTTGTGTTTTGCGGTTCCTGTTCCTGAAATAATAAAAAACCCACGAGCACTGTGGGACTCTGTTCTTTGTTTTCAACCCTAAATTATGCATACATTTTTCAATCTGACATATGAAGAGAACAGTTCTTGCCGGAGCACACCTGGGTTCGGTGTCTGTCCCGCCCCGTCCCAGCCGGGCGGTGTCTCCGCGGTTGTCGCCGCTCCCGCCGGCCGGGCAGGGACGCGGGCAAAGGACCTCGGCTGCGCCGGGGCTCCGCGGGGCGGGAGGGGAGCGGGGCAGTCTCCGCCCTTACCCCCGCCCCGGGGCATCCTCGGCGAACGGGGCGGTAACGGGAAGAAATGTGGACGTTTTTCGTCTTCCGCAAAATCGGGGCGGTTCCAGGGCGGCGTGCGGTGCAGGCTGTAAACTGGATGGTTTGGGTGAAAGGCTTGCTCGGGTGGTGTAAGTAAATCAAAGTGCCCTTTAGGGTATTAGTTCGGATTTGGGGGCGGGATGGTGTGGGCGGTTTTCCTTTGGAAAAAGAAGATGGGAAAGCTGCCGGGCGGTTATCCCTCTGTCGGCGGGAGATGACAGTGGTATTTTGCAATTGCTGTCAGAAGACTGTCCTGGAAATCCCCACGTTCTGATGTAAACTCCTCCACGTAGTTGGGTCTGAAAGGATGCAGCCAAATCGGAGGGTTCCGCTGTAAGAAGCAGGGGGAAAGGTGCGGGAGTGAGATGTGTGGGGTGTGCTGGGTCTGTGAGGCTGAAGAACTTAAAGCTGCAGACCTGCCAGTACACATGCTTCCAATTTCAAGTTAGAAGGCAAGGAATTCTTTTAAATAATGCCATTAATTGAGTCTGGCAAGTGGGATTGGGATAGATAGTTTATGTGGGGGAAAAAATTACAGTATTTCAATGTGACTGGGGTTTTGTTTTGTTTTTGTAAGAGAACGTTCCAGTGACAATGTTTTTGTTTTTTTGTAGGAGAGCTCATTCTGGTGACTTCTCCCAGCCCAGCTGTTTTAAACACAGCGTGCACACGTCGGAGTAAGCTGCAGGTACTGCTGAAGATCTATAGACTTAGAGAAGGTAAGAGTTTGTAATTCAGCCCTTCCCATGTCTAACTTTGTGGTCTGTTTTTTGTGTAAAAGCAGATTCTTTTCTTAGTGAAGTGAGGACAGCTTTCTATCGGTAAGTTCGGAACAAAATCCTG
>NW_020961519.1:6268-8088 GCF_003031625.1 Empidonax traillii | reverse complement strand
AATCCCTTCTCTCTCAAATTAACGATCCAAACACCAAATACATCCTGAGAACTGCAAACCGGCTTTATGGGGAAAAGACGTTTGAGTTTCTCTCAGTAAGTCACCATTAAATGTGTGGTGTTTCTTGGCATAATGTATTTGCTACCTCTTTTGTTTGGAGGTCAAAGGCAGGCTTTGGGCTCTGCTTTCTGAATTCTCTGAGCTGAGAACCAGCAATGCAATAGATGATGCCAGAGCCTGGTATCTGAACTTGGTGGAGAATCTCCGTTCAGATACCCTGAATGTTGCAAAGTAGGGTAAAATCTGTCCGTCTCTCCATTGTCCGAATTTTGTGATCCACTAATGCTTTTGGCTGTGGGACAAATGGATGATGTACCTCTTAGCAAAAGTCTTATAAACAAATCATATTTAATCTGACTGAAGCAGAAAGTAAAAACAACAAAAAAAGTAACCACTTCATTTCTCAGGGAAGTTACATAGAAGTTTGTAGTGCAGTAAATAAGACATTTGACTTAAAACTATACAGAAGACATTCCTAGTTCAGATAGGTGCTATATGCCCTCATACAAACGTGTCAGCCAGAACATTAATTGTTGTATATGATGCTGGGGGAGGAAAGTGTGCAGATTTATTTTGGTGTATTTAGGAAACATCTGCGTCTGAACGAGAGTAAAATCTGTTGCTGCAAATCTGTTGAGCATATCCCTGTTAGTCATTTATAGAGTCGAGTCAGAAATCCTACCATGCTGGACTGGAACCGACTGACTTCATACATGCGTGGGAGGATTCCAGAAAACAAATAAATGGCTGGGTAGAGGAAAGGACTGAAGGTGAGTGCTTTGCAAAGTGCCCTGTTGTATTTCATGGTAGCCTTGGCTTGGTTAAACAGCTATTTCCGGATAGAAGGTTGTGAATTCAAACAATCCAGCTGTTGAGCTCTTGCTCTGTGTGGTACATAATTCTCTTCTCTCTTGTGTATTAATTGCAGTGTCAATAATAGTTAGAAATGTGTCCGACAATAAATGTTGTCTGTCTGTATGCTAAAGGTAAAATTCAGAACCTGTTGGCGGAGGGGATTCTTGATTCCCTGACCAGACTTGTGTTGGTGAATGCCATCTATTTCAAAGGCAACTGGGAAAAGCAGTTCAACAAAGAGAGAACCACAGAAATGCCATTTCAGATCAACAAGGTATGATGTGCTGAAATGGTGACAATTAGCTGTTAATCTGAAATGAACACTTATCACTCTGAAGAAAAAACATTCAAGCAGGGTTACTTTGGGTAGGCTGTTATGAAATTCCTTATGCCCTCTCCCTTTCCTATGGATGCTCTTTTTGTTGAGTTTCCGAGAGGTTTCACGGAAATACTGGAAACTTTATTATAACAAAAAGGCAGGTGCAAAACTTGTGCATGTCAGTCTTCTTCAGTTACTGCCTTTTTGCTGCATTTCTACCAGTGAACTGATCCAAAATCAATGGAAAAAAAATCTGCTGTGAAGACCTCCATGTTCTAGTGTTTTAATTTTAGAGGCTGATCAGAGCTAGTGAGGAAGGCTTGGCCACTGTCATAAGCAGGCCATGGCTGCCCTCGGGATGCCCTCCACCTCTTGGCTGGCCTCCAGTGTCATGAACAAGAACTGCTAACATGCCTTCCTTAACTCACCTGCTGCAAAGAAACATTATGCAAAACAGAAGCCCTCAGGGCTGGCTTGGAAGTGTCCCTCCCCCATTGGTGAAATATGTTCAAGAATGTTTGAAATGGTTAATAGCACTTTTTAAACATGGAATGTTACTGCTCACCCTGTTCTGCCTACTGCATCC
>NW_020961519.1:0-4588 GCF_003031625.1 Empidonax traillii | reverse complement strand
TCTGACATGTAAGAATGTAAAAATACCCTAACAAAACATGTTATTTGTTATGTAAACAAAGACAGTAGTTGCTACTTTTGGCCTGTCATGTTGGCTCTCTTCTTATTTTGATTATGTAAATTTGGGATTTTTTTATAGCTGGAAAGAGAACTTACATATGAGAAGCTGAAAGCTTGGATCAGTCCTGCAGTGATGAACTCAATGGAGGTGAGGGTGTCTTTACCCAGATTTAAGCTGGAAGAAGATTATGATCTGAAACCCATTCTGAGCAGCATGGGAATGCCTGATGCATTTGACTTGGGGAAAGCAGACTTCTCGGGAATCTCATCTGGCAATGAGCTGGTGCTCTCTGAAGTGGTTCACAAGTCCTTTGTGGAAGTCAACGAAGAAGGCACTGAAGCAGCTGCTGCCACAGCAGGACTTGTCTCAAATTACTTCAGAAAGATTCCGGATTTCACTGCTGATCATCCCTTCCTCTTCTTCATCCGGCACAACAAATCTTCCAGCATTTTGTTCTGTGGCAGGTTTTGCTCTCCTGAGAAGGCTGGAGCACATTTTTAGCTACACTCCCCTTTCTTCTTCCAATCTCATCCATTTAGTGCCTTGCCCTAGAGGTGAAAGGAGTCTTTGGCATCCTGTTCCAGGTGTTGCTGAGTTCACTGCCTAGATGGGCTTTTGGCTAATAACTGGAAAGGACTTAGGCAGGAATGGGAATGAAAGTATGTTTTTGTACCAGATGCCCTAATGGGGTGTTAGTGGGGTGAGAACCTTAGTTTCATCACCACAGGACAGCTGGGTTTATTACCTGTCTCCTGGTTCTAGTCCTTTAACAAAGAATGTAATTAATTGTATGACACCAATGATAGAGCTGAAACAGTTTTCCTGACAGAGGGCTGTGTTTTGTGCTTTCTGTTCCTGAAATAATAAAAGCACTATAGGACTCTTTTCCTTTTTTTCAACCATAAATTGTGCATTTTTAAAAAATCAGTTGTATGAATAAGAAAACCCCGCTTGTTCCTTGATAGAATATTACTAGCTTCTATGTAACTTGTTTTGTATTCATTGTTAAACATGAGATTTTCTGGATTTTTAAACCTGAGGTGATTCATGGGGTTGCCTTGGAAGGCTTTCTGGCAAAGGGTTCCCTAGGCAATCGGTTGTTTCTGGGCAGGAGTGCAAGGCTGCCTCTTGGTTTTTTGCACAGTTTCAAATCATGGCTCGGTGATTTTCATCCAAAAGGATGGCCCTGTCCTTAATTCAGTGCACCATAACCCAGCTGTCTCAGATGAAGAAAGTAAAAGTATTATTCTAAGAGGAGGGCGGTGACACTGAACAGTTTCGTCACCTGGACACATGTCATGCACTCCAGTTTAAGGGCTGGTGCTGTGCACCCGAAACCAACACGGGCATTGTGTGTTCTGGTGGCCAGACCGAGGGCTGCTGAAGAACAAAGATCGCAATAAGCCAGAGAAAACCCTCCATGCTTTTAATTTCTTTAATATCGGGTTAAAAAAGCGCCACAAAACAAAACAAACAAAAACCCAAAGATGACTGACCTAAAATTTTGAGCGTAAATAGAGAGGCAGGGTGGGAAGACAGAGACGCGTTGCCCTGGGCGGCGGCAGCGGTGCGCTTGTCCCACAGGGCTAAAATCCCCTCGATCCTGTACCGGCTCTCGCAGGAGAGGTTTGTTGGTTATTCCCTATCCCGAAGCTCCCCCTTTCCTCCTCCGAGACATCCAAGCCTCCCCTGTGGGCAGCGGGACGGGCGCGGCCGTGGGGTAACTCCTGCGGCCCCGCCTCTCGCTCCGCCCCGGCCCCGGCGGGGTCCCCGCGGGTGTCCCTGCGGTGTCACTGCGAGGCTCGGCTCCTTCCTATCCATCCCATCCCGCTGCGCTCTCTCCACCCCGGCAGGTAGGCGGCCAGCCGGCCCTTAGCTGCGCCACGGGGCTCCCTCCGTCCCCGGGGCACCCGGGGCATCCCACAGGAAAGAGGCGGTAACGGGTCGAGACGAGGAGATTCTTCCTCTCCGCTCCCGTAGCGGAGGGGACCGCGCGGGGTGGGGGACTCTTCTCGGGCAGCCTGGGTGGGGGCTGCAAAACAGCTGGTTTGGGTGAAAGGCTTGCGCGGAGCGGAGGTGTAAGTAAACGAAAGTGAAAGTACGCTTTGGGTTCGTATAATTTTAGAGATGTTAGTGGGCGTTCTTTAGCATAGAGCTCGATAAGAACGTTGCAGAGCTACCGGCTGTTTATCCGTCTGTCGGAGGAAGCCGATAGTGGTATTTTGCAATTCCTGTAGAAAGACTGTGCAGGAAACAAAATTGTGGTGTAAACTCCTCCACTCAGTTGGTCCAGGACAGAAACAGCCACAGCGACAGTCCGGCTGCAAGCAAGCACAGAGCAGCCGGCGTCTGAGCAGGGAGAGCAGGAAGGCTGTACAGCATCCAGCAGTACTGCCAGTGGCCTTTGGGTGGTTTTTTGTGCATGATACAGCCCTTGCACCTTTCACCCAGCTCCAAGGGCCTCCTCGTGAGCATCTCCCCAAAATGAATCGCTGCTCTGACCGTGCAGTGTCAGTCCTGAGGCTTTGTCTGCTGTGCACTTCGCTTCTGCCTTCGCTGATCGGTACGTCCCCTGCAGCTCTGAGAACCCCGCGCTCTCTGCCCGAGCCTTTAGGGTCGCCCAGCCCCGGTGGGCCTCGGGTGTGTCTGTTCGTGGATGCAGCGGGCAGGGAGCTCTCTCGCTCTCGGCAGCGCAGGCTGGAGAAGACAGCGGTGCTTTACGCTACTGAAGGTCTTTGGCAGGATTACCACCTTTCAGGGCTATGATTTTTGTGCCATGAGATGGGCAGGTTGCTGAAAGGAGTCTGAATGCCCCTGAGCGGTGTAAATGTCTTCTGTGCAGGATGTGGGTAGAGGAGTTGGGGAAAAGCTCCTGGAGTGAGATCCCTGGCATATGCTGTGTCTGTGAGGCTGAAGGACTTCTACTTGCTGTCTTTCCAGCACACGGACTTCAAATTTCAGATCTGAAGGCAAAGAATTTTTTTCAGTGATTCTTTAGTGTGATAAGAAGGGTTGGAATATACAGTTTTAAAATCCTCTGCTTTTTCAATGTAATTTTTCTTTTTTTTAAGAAGAGGATGCACTGACAATTATATTCTTACTGTTTCTGTCCACAGCTGCCATCTGTTTAATCCAGACATTACTCTCTGAGTCACACAAGGTTAGGCAAGGTGTTTGAAGAGTGTTTCCCAAGGTCCTTATCAGTTGTTTTATTTTTCAGCTATAACCATGGAGAACCTGCCTAATGCCAACAGCAGATTTGCACTTGATCTGCTCAGAAGGTTTAGTGAGGCCAACCCAACAGGAAATGTTTTCTTCTCTCCTGTCAGTGTCTCTGCTGCTCTGGCCATGGTGCTTTTGGGGGCCAAAGGTAACACAGAGGCCCAGGTGCTGAAGGTTAGTAAAAAACAAATAAAATCATTTCATATTATATATTATTTACATTAGAAACACTTGTGTTTTAGAGGAGGAGAGGTGAAAAGAGGGCATTATTTTTATGTGCCCATGACAAGATTTCTTTCACTCACGCTGAGTCTTCCTCAGATTAATTTCTGCAGTTAGCTATCTTCTGCCTGCCCTGCTCCAGAGCCTCTCTCTATATCTTCTATGGCCCTTGTTGCTCATTTAATTTCACTTGTTATTTCTTGAAGTAGGAAAGTAATTACATTAATCAGTCTCCTTTTAAATTGATCAGAATTTCCAGCAGCAAGGCCTTATGAGAGATTTTGACAAACTATTACTTTATCACAAAAGGTCACTAGTAGTATTCTCATTGCTAAAAATACTGTGTATTTTGTAAAATACAAAATTGTAAAATATAGTTTTATATTTAAAGTGTAACAACTATGATGATACATGGTGATGCTACCGAAGTATCGATATCTTAGTCAGCTAGGCACTAAGATATCTCTGAGGAGCTAAGCCTGCATGGTTATCCTTATCATAGCCTTAGATTAGGTAGGATAGTTTAAAAAAACTTCCTTATACAGTGAAAAGTGGTGCACATAGTGTTTCTGGCGTGGAAAAGGAACTTCCTCACTATTTTTTTTTGCACTTCTGTTAGGGTAACGCCTGTAAAAGGGCGTATGAGACTTTTCATTGCAGTCATCATTGCCTATGAATAATTTCACCTTTGTATTCTGGACTTTAGCAGGAACTGTTTTATGCTGTTGAGTGTTGCTGTGCTTACTCAACAAGACAATAAAATTACTTTCTAGCTCCTTGTTCAAACAGACTTGAAACATATTTCATATAATCAGACTGACAGCCCCACCTAGGATAAACCTACTGACAGCAAAAATCATGCAAAAGGAACTTGGGGGGAAATAAAACTCAGTCACCCTCAGTAGGGCATGTTCCTGTACCATAATACTTTACTTATGAACACAGTGCTAATTAAGGAGGCAGTGATTAGTAACTGTTGAGGGCTGTTTGCAAGCATACAGAAGTTTGTTTCTGTGATCATATCTTTATTGTAAGTTGCCTACATGATGTGTTTGCTCAGCCATTCATCTGTGCAACACAACAG
>NW_020961518.1:4764-6213 GCF_003031625.1 Empidonax traillii | reverse complement strand
CTGTGCCCCAGAGGATCAGCCAAAGCCTCCTGCAGCTCTGGCAGCCTTGGGGCTGTGCCCACTGCCCTGGGGAGCCTGTTCAGTGCCCAACCAGCCTGGGGGGGAAGAACCTTGCCCTGAGATCCACCCTGAGCCTGCCCTGACACAGCTCCAGCCATTCCCTGGGGGCTGTCCCTGCTCCCCCCAGAGCAGAGCTCAGGGGCCTCCATGAGGTTCCACCCATCCCTTCCCCCTCCACATCCACCCCCCTGAGGTGTCTCTGCCCCAGCAGTCACCGATGGGGTGTCCAACACGTGCCCTCCCTGTGCAGGTGGCCATCGTGGTGACCGATGGGCGTCCCCAGGACGGGGTGCAGGACGTGGCCGCCCGGGCCAGGGCCGCTGGCATCGAGATCTTCGCCATCGGGGTGGGCAGGGTGGACATGCAGACGCTGAGGCAGATCGCCAGCCAGCCCCTGGACGACCACGTGGACTATGTGGAGAGCTACAGTGTCATTGAGAAGCTGACCCAGAAGTTTCAAGAAGCTTTCTGTGGTAAGTCCTTGTCACCAGCCCCCATGGATCCCAGCACAGGGCTGTGCCAGCTTCTCATGGACACATGGAATGGTTTGGGTTGGAGGGGCCTGAGAGACCATCCAGTTCCACCCCTGCCATGGGCAGGGACACCTTCCACCAGCCCAGGTTGCTCCAACCTGGCCTTGGACACTTCCAGGGATCCAGGGGCAGCCACAGCTTCTCTGGGCAACCTGTGCCAGGGCCTGCCCACCTCAGAGTGGAGATTATTTCTAGTCCTGGCTGTGCCTTGGAGGCAGGAGACTTGTCCAAATGTCTCCTTGCCTCCTGTAGCTGCTCTGTCCAGGAGCAGTGACCTGGATGTTTGTCTTGTGGCAGAGTGGATTTATTTCTGGGACAATGCCCTGTGCTGTGGGTAGGCTTAGTCAGCTCTGGGTGGAAAAGTCTTGGCCTGAGCTCTGATTTTAATCCCCATTTTTCTTTCAGTGGTGTCTGACCTGTGTGCCACTGGAGACCACGACTGTGAGCAGATCTGTGTGAGCACCCCAGGGGCCTACAAATGTGCCTGCAAGGAGGGCTTCACCCTCAACAACGATGGCAAGACCTGCAGTGGTGGGTGATGGTTCCCACTTGCCCTGAGCAGGGCTGGGAGCTCAGTGGGATGGGGGGACAGCACTGAGCCAGAGCATCTTCTGTTCAGAGCAGGCAGAAAAGGAAACCATGCACTTACACACTTTTATAATATATCATTTTAAAATCATTTTGAAAACATTGCTCTGAAGTGTTGTTGGGTTTTGATGGCTTAAACCTATTTCCTTAGCCATTCAGTGGCACTCAGATTATATTTTCCCACACAACTAATTGGGGGCTCTGTTGCTGTTTTCTCCTGCCCTCTTCTCACGTGTTTCCTCAGCTTGCAGTGGTGGGCTGGGATCTG
>NW_020961518.1:0-3714 GCF_003031625.1 Empidonax traillii | reverse complement strand
AAGACTCAGGTGGGTCTCCTGAATTCTTGTTTTGCCCTTGGACCAGGGACTGCCTCGTGTATCCAAACCCAGGATTCTTTCCCTGGAGATGCCTCTTCCTTAGGACACAAACAGCTTCCCACAGGGCGTGTGGAAATGTCTCCTGGCTATGCTTGGGTGCTCATAAAGAACTTGGAGCCACCATGGTTGGGCTCCAAGTGCACCTTGTTTTGCCAGCAGCTGGTTTTAGTCCCCTTGGGGTCTTTGGTTTAAGTCTGCTGGAGGTGTTTCTGCTGGGCAGGGAGGAGTTTCCCACCCTTGGAATGGCATGGGATGGGATGGGATGGGATGGGATGGGATGGGATGGGATGGGATGGGATGGGATGGGATGGGATGGGGTACACACCAGTCATGCTAAATGACACACAAATGTCAAGGGAACTGAGGATGCCCCATCCCTGGAAGTGTCCAAAGCCAGGCTGGAGCAACCTGGCCTAGTGAAGGTGTCCCTGCCCATGGCAGGGGGTGGAATTAGAGGCACTTTAAGGTCCTTTGCAGCTCCAAACCATTCTGTGATGCTGTGATTTGTCTGGGGTTGGCAGTGAGATCCAGCTCAGCCTCAGTGGCACACGTGGTGAGGCAAAGATGACCCTCAGAGAGCCCCTTGGAGAGTAACAGGAGCTGCAGGACCAAGTGTGGCTTGGCTGTCTCAGCCTGGAAAAGGAAATAAAACAGTAACCAAAGCAGAAATTCAGATAAGAAGTAACTCTGCCCTCCCTGGCACAGAAACTTTCTTCAGCTTCCCTTGTTTAGTAAAAGTGCACAGTGGCCACATACTGATACATTAATAGGTCCAAACCCCATAAAATATTAATATCTTGAGATGTGCCCCTCTGCTGACCTGCTGAGCCGGTTCCAGCCTCTGCCATCCCTGTGTTAAACAGACACAGCCCTTGTGAACTCACTCATGAATTGCTGAATCCTCTCCTGCCTTTGAACTTCGGGCTCCAACCACTAGATGGGACTAAGGGCCAGCACATCATCCCAGAGGTCAGGGACGAGCTCTGAGAGGCCAATGTTTACAGAGCAACTTGGCATGTTATGTGGATGTTCAGCTCTTATAAACCAAAAGGTCCTTCTAAACTACATTTATACAATTTATTCCCCTGTGATGATAAAATTTTACGCCTCGTTTCTTCCTCCTCTCTTGACCCTGCGAGGAAATCTCCAGTCTCTGTCCAGGAGTTGTTTCTGTGGGAGGAATAACAAGGAGCTTGTAACGAGACTCCAAACTTGTTCTTTGAGTTCAACTTGGAAAAACAAACAGATATTGGATACAGCCAGAGCTGGAAAGACAAGGCAAAAAGGGGAAGAGGGGGAAAGTATTACCAGGACAAGCTCAAGCAGCACTTGGAAAACTCTCTCAGGGATTGCTGGGGGGTCTGTGCAGGGCCAGGAGTTGGACTGGATGATCCTTGGGGGTCCTACAAAGCTCAGGGTAATTCTGTAATTCCTATTTTGAACCTGGGGTTAATCGGTATCATCACCTAAAATGGGCAAACTGCACTTTGGTTCAGCAGAAACGAAGTTTAAGGCAGAAAAGCGCAACAGCTGGGCACGTTCTCAGCTCCCAGGGTGTGCTGCTCTTGGGAAATGGGTTGCAATTTTAGGGGGAAAACTCAGCTCCATCTTTCCTGGCTGACCTGGCTGGAAGGAGCTGGGATAGTAAAGGTGAAGGGGTTAATTTACCACTTAACAGCGGGAAAGTGTGGGGCTGGGGGTGCAGAAGGGGTGGTCCCCTCCCAGCTCCACGTCCCCCTGATGGGATCCCGTTGCTCCCAGGCTTTAGGATGTTTGCTGTGGGAGTTGGCAACGCCGTGGAGGATGAGCTGAGGGAAATCGCTTCAGAACCAGTGGCTGAGCACTCTTTCTACACTGCTGACTTCAGAACCATCAGCAAGATCGGGAAGAAGCTCCAGATGAAGATCTGTGTTGGTGAGAGTTGGGGGACTGGGGAGAGAAGGGGGGGGGTTTAAGGCTGGAAGCAGAAGGAGAAAAATGCCCTTTCAGGTGGGTGTTACAAAAAGCTCTCTGTTCTCCCCGTGTTGGGTTGGCAGGTGGAAGGATCAGGGGACATCAATTTTGGGTGGTTACCTGCAAAGCAACCCCTACACCTCAACCATCTTCCCAACTCTCCCCAACTCCCTCTCCTTCCCTTTTCCTCCGCCTTCCTCCCCTTCTCTACCTTTCTCCTCAGAAATTATAAGTTTAGGCTGTGTCACCTCCTGAGAGCAGCCAGAAGTGGCAGAAGGAAAGAAAAGATCGATTTATTTGGCCCAATATGTAGATCATCACAAAACTGAAGCTTTCTAACCACTGGCTGCTTCTCCAGATTCCTAAAGATGGGACTTCCCTTTCCTCTAAGAGGCTCCAGTGGAAATTTACACTGCTCATGATTAATTAAAACATTTAATTTGAGAAGTTTTTTTGAACAGAAAGCAGGCTGTGTCTGCAGAGAGTCAGCTTTGCAAGGCAGAGACTTTCATGGCTCCTCTAAGAAGTAGGAGTCAATCCAAGAACAAAGTGATGGGAGCTGTGTCAAAAAAAACCCCCAAAACAAAACAAACCCCAACATGTATTTAAACATCTTTCAAGAAAGCAAATACATTTAGGCTTCAGCATTCAAAAAAAGCAGATTTTAGAAAAAGTATTGTTTGCAAAAAAAAAAAAAAAAATTTGGGTAAATATATTAATATTTGAGTATTTAAAAGAAAAAAAAAAAAGAAAGGGAAGGAAATATTTACATTTGCTTGATTTCCAGTGCCAGCTTGTATTTATCAACAGATGGCCAGAAATCTTCTGGTAATATCCAGCTTTAGTTTACTCAGGATTTGTGGTTTCGTGTAAGTGATGTCCTTTCCTTTAAAAAGTCTTACTCTTGTTTACTTCTTCCATTTCCTTTCTTTTCCCAACCATTTTATACTCTTTTTTTTTTTCTTTTTCCCCCTTTTTACTCCTTTTTACCCTTTTTTTACTCCCATTCCAGTTAATTTTGCTTGAAGAATATGTGGTAATTATGGACACAGGTTAACAAACTGATTAATGCACGTTCCTCCAGCCACTCAAGGACTGGAAAACTGAAGCAAAGCTCAACCAAGCCTTGACTCAGATGGTAACCAGGGCCTCCAATTTTTATTTGATGTTACTGGGGAGGTGGTTTTGAGCACCATGTTTGGTCAGATTCAAATTTTGGGGGCAAACTTTAAGCAGCAGCAGCAGAAGAGCTCAGTGGGTTTTTAGGCAAGTGGAAACCCAGGAGAGATTTTCCTACACAGAGCCTGGCCTATATGACGAGAAAATGTGACATTCTCTGGTCATCTGAGAGCCAGAAGTGATCAGCCAGGTAATTAGAAGGGATGATAATTTGATTTCCTTCCTCTTTCTTACAAAGAATTGCTTTATTTCACTGATCTCAGTGATTCTGACCAAATCCTTTTTTTTTTGGTACCACTTAACTCATCATCTTGACATTCTGCTCCACAGAGGAGGATCCCTGTGAATGTAAATCCATCCTGAAGTTCCAGACCAAAGTTGAAGATCTCATCAATTCCCTGCAGCAGAAATATATCCTTTGGGAGCTGAGTTTGTCCAGTTGTCCTTTGGGAGTTGGGTTGTGGTTCCTGGTGGGACCAGAGGGGAAATTCCACTCCTGGGGGAAGGAGGTTGGGAAAGAAG
>NW_020961517.1:3134-6214 GCF_003031625.1 Empidonax traillii | reverse complement strand
GGGAAATGGCCAGCACTCAATCTCTGCACTGACTCATGGAAGGTGGTAGTAAATACACTCTCGAGGTGGTTGGAGTGATGCTCTCTCTCTCGGTGGGCCCATGACTCCTCAGGTTATCAGGGAAGAGATGCAACATACAGATGGGCTCGTGATCGTGGGGTGGATTTAACCATGGACACCATCTCCCAGGTTATCCATCGCTGTGAAACACGTGCTGAGATCAAGCAGGGCCAAGTGGGTAAAGTCCCTTTGGTATGGGGGAGGATGGCCGAACTATAAATCTGGGAAGGCCAGGCCTCAGACAAAGGCAAACCCAGCAGGGGGATTGTTTTGGCTCAAGGACCTTGGTGCCCTTGGTGGGTATTGTAGAGGGGTGGGGAAACACAATGCCTGCCTCAGGGGCATTTGATTTGGGGTGAGAAGCATCTGTGAGGGTGGATTGCATGTCTAGTACTGGTTGCTGAATGAAACTGCCACTGTCAAGGGGAAATGCCACGGACAATGAGTATGGACTGCTCCAGTTGCACCAGTCAGGTATGAGATGTGGAGATGATGTGGATGGTATAGAATAAGGGGCAGATAATGTCCTAGGTACAGTAGGGGCAGAGTTTGTAGCCATGTTTCTTCCACACAACCCACGTCACCACTGTGGGGGGTGAATTTTGCTTGTCAGGGAAATGAAAAGCACTGGAAACAGTGCCTGACTTGAGGAAGGGGGTGGACTGGCCCCTATTAAAAACCACAGGCAGAAGCAGAAGGGGGCCACTCTTTTCCCTGACTCCCAGGAGAGGGAGCCACTGTCAACCATCCCCACATGCTGGAGCTGCTCCACAAATCCCAGCCACTATTGCAGCCACCTCAAATCCAAAACCAGACCCAGCCGCTAAAGCCAGAACCTGGAAGCAGCCTCTGAGCATCAAAACTCCCTCTGGGTGAAATAGCTTTCCAGGTTTTGCATTGTCCCTCTTTCTCTAGTTTTGAGATTGTTGGGGAGGGTTTGCCATTTGACTTCTTGGTTCTCCTGGGCCACATGGGGAAGCCAAGGCAGATGTTCTCAACAGAGAGCAGTTCCTCTTTGGTTTGTGGTGGATTCCCCTCTTGGTGGGTCAACCATTTCCTCCGTATTTTTGTGTTCTACCGGGAGGCTTTTTTCTTTTCTCAACAAAACTCTGACTCCCACTTCTGTGTTGGGGAAGGCAGTGGGTCCACTGATCCCCCGATGAAGGAGACAGAGGAGGAGGAGGATTTTGACTCAGACATTTTGAAGCCGTATACCTAAGGAATTCACGGCAACTGTGAAAGACTTGAGAAGGTGCCAGAACTGACCAGTGAGAGAAGGATGTAAAAAAGGAGGGACTATCCAATTATGTGGGAAGACTAGCAACAAACTCTTGATAGGGAGTTAATAATAGAAAGCCATATAAGATTCTGTTGGCAGTGTGTGTGTGAAAAAGAAATTCTTAGGCAGTCCGAAGCAATGAAGCTGACTGTGGGATCCTCATCATATACGGGGCCTGGTTTTGATTTGGTGGCCGCCCTAACTACTACTCCACTTGTGGGCTCTCCTGGTGTTTCTGCTGCTGCCACAAAGGGATGGGGGAAGGGAGGGGCATCCAGTGGGGAGAGACACAGAACAGGTTGTCATGCCAGAGCTCTCCCTATCCTCTTCACTTCCCCAAGGCATGGCATAGCAGCCCGCAGACCCATTAGACTGGGCTGTTTTCTTCTTTTTCAGAGGGCAAGGAAAAAAGTCCAAAGAACACAAGGAACCTTGACAGTATCTCTGACCAGTTTAATTGTCCTCTGAAACTCAGTAGCTGAGGGAGGTTTTGTGCTGCAGCTTATCACTTCCAGGAAAAAATCATTCCAGGAAGGAGCAGCAGCTTCTGCCTTCTGACAGATGCCAAGTATTGCCAACAATTGCTGCAGCTGCTCCTCACAAGAGCACAGACATCAGTGCACAATGGCTTTGGCTGCCCTCTGGCAGGTTCCTTGGTAGCATCCGCAGGCTGTTGTCACTGCACTACTCCATGTCAAGGAGGTTGGTGGGGTTGGGGGCGGCCCCAGGACATGTGGCAGTGTATCACAGGGCCCTTTGTGACACGGTGGC
Source organism: Empidonax traillii (assembly GCF_003031625.1). Lineage (NCBI taxonomy): Eukaryota > Metazoa > Chordata > Aves > Passeriformes > Tyrannidae > Empidonax > Empidonax traillii. The sequence goes on along the minus strand of NW_020961517.1, from coordinate 4,104 downwards.
CATGGGCCATTTGATGGGATGTGGTAGGGTGTGCAGGGCCCCTTTGTGACACGGTGGCCATCGCCCATGGGATGGGCCAGGGTGACCAGGGGCCCTTTGTGACACGTGGTGACAAAGGTGCTGGCGGTGCTGTGAGCCCCTCAGTGCGCTCAGAGCACGCGACGGGACAGGACGGGACAGAGCGGTGCTGTGCGGAGCCCCCGTGCAGCCGACTCTCGACCTTGCTGAACCGGAGCCTTTCTGAGGAGAGTTTTCTTTTTCTTTTTCTTTTTCTCTTTCTTGAGAACAGACCGTGGGACTTGGAGACTCGGAGGTTTTCTGAGGGGTCTCCAGCCCCTTTGGCGGGTGCCCTCAAGGGCAGACTGAGGGACCTGGTGACCCGGAGGTTTTCTGAAGGGTCTCCAGTCCCTGTTGGAGGTGCCCTTGAGGCCCTTCTTCTTTAGATTGTCACCAGGAGTTTTGCCAGGCGTCTCTCGTGCAAGATCCCTCACGGCACAACATTGGGATGGCAGGGAGACGCCTCAGCCTGCTCAGACTCTTCCACAGGAAGAAGAAGGCAGGCCCTGGAGCTGCCCCAGAACGGCAGCCAGAGGAACTGCAGCAGTTCCAAGCCCTGCAGGAGGGTGAGTGGCAGAGCTGGACCCCAGGCATGGGGCTACAGTCATCCCAAGCTGGGATGGGCCTCTTGCCAGCCCAACCCTTGTGAACATGCCCAGGGAAATGCAGGGGGGAAGAGGGGCTGGGGCTGATTTCCTCCAAAGCCTTGCTCCTTGCACTGGGAATGCCGGGGCTGACCGTGCCTGTGGAGCGCAGGCCTGGGCTGGCTTCTCCGGCCCTTGCCGCAGCCCCTCAGCTCTGACTGCACTCACTCTTTGCCAGATCCAGGCCGGGACCGGACAGAAGAGCAGCACCGTGCCCGTGGCCGCTTCCGCAGGGCAGCACAGGTACCTGCAGCCATGCCCACCTGGGC
>NW_020961517.1:0-1556 GCF_003031625.1 Empidonax traillii | reverse complement strand
CAGAGCTGCAGCAGTCATGTGGAGGACCATCACCTCGTCAGGAAGGACAGCGCAGAAGGTGCTGCCAGTGCTGCTCAGGGTGATGGAGGAGTGGCCACTGTACTGCACATTCACCTCTGATGGGGACCACAAGCACATCTATGGCCTGGCTGTGAGTTCCTGCAAATGACCTTTGCTCACCTCCACGTTACCTCTTTAGTGGCTCTCCATCCTCTCCCACCAGTCCGCCTCCCTGCCTTAGGCACTGGGCTGCAAATGTGGCCTAGGGGCAGGTTCTGGATCACCCAGGCAGCTGCTCCCTCTGCTTCTCATCTGGCCTTTTCTCTCCCCTGCTCGGGCTCTGTCCCATGGACATCTGGGCACTGAGAGCTCCCTCTGGCTCCTTTTTCTTTTGTAGGCAATCAGGGTGGCTTGGGAGATTCTCCAGAGGCTCCAGTGTCCAGAGCCATTGAAGGAGAATTCCCCTCGCCTCCTGGTGGCTCTGCTTTTCAACATTTGCTTCAGCATGGAGCCCATGCCAAAGCAGGTCGACACCTTCTGGAGGCAATGCTGGCAGGAACAGGGACTTGCCAGGAACCCCAAGAGGTGCTCCATCCCAGTCCCCTGTTCCCTGCCATGTCCTTGGGGTGGAGCCAGGCCTCCCAGAGTCATCTGGGCTTTGCTGTGCACACAGGTTTGCAGTGCAGGTAATCAAGGTCCTGCTCTTCCATCTGGAGTGTGAGGACGTGGTGATGGCGATGGATCGCAAGGCTGCCTGGGACACGCTCTTCCGCATGGACACCCACCGCTATGCAGTGGGTCTGCTGGCCAGGTGAGACCTCCTTGTCCCCGCTGCCCCTGTCCCTTCTGCCCTGGGAACGGGGCACCCTGCACAGTGCCCGTGTTGTGGGCCAGGGGGCCTTGTTGTCAAGGGGTGGCCAAAAAGAGTGCAAAAAGCAGGGAGAGGAGGCTGCACAGGAGGAGCCGCCTCCCCAAGCGCTCACGTCCCCTGCCAGTCTTCTGGGGAAAGACCAGGCCATTGGGAGTCTGTCAAAGGAGAGCTTTGCCCACCCAGCTCAGGCTCTCTGGTGCCTCTTTCCCCCGACAGGGAGATGCGCCGTGTCTCCAGCCCCTTGTGTCACTCAATGGGCTCCTACCTCCTGCAGCTGCTCAGCCAAAAAGCAGTGTTGGCACTCCGCTGGCACATGCCTGCTATGGCCTTCCTTGTGGAGGTGAGCCTGATGGCCAGTGCTGCCACACCCAGCTGCCTCCAGCTCTCTGCCCTCTCACAGCCACAGCTGCCCGGGATGGTTCCTGTGCGCTGGGCTGCTGTCTGGGGCCAATCCTGTGCATGTCTGGGCTCTTGCCGGCCGGGCATCCTGTCACTGCTCCGTGCCTTTCAGGTCCTGGACTGCCTGGACATGAGGGAATGTGGCGACACAGTCCTGCAAATCCTTTCCACGCACCTGCAGAGCAAGTGCCCAGGGAGGCATAGCCTGGCACTCAGGATGATCCTGGTGCTCAGGAATGATCCATCAATGGTGAGAAGGGGATAGCTGGCTTAAGCCCTGTCAGGA
>NW_020961516.1:4198-6217 GCF_003031625.1 Empidonax traillii | reverse complement strand
CAGGACTGTTGTGACTCCCTGCCCAGCCCGTCCGTCCGTCCTGCTCCCAAAGGGTGAGTTGGATTCTCTCAGCTCTACTCAGGGTTCCTCACGATTTTTTTTTTTTTTTCACAGAAACGGCCCAAAAAAAAAAAAAAAAAAAAAAAAAAAAAAAAGAAGTTGTGGTTTGGTTGTGGTTTGGTTGGTTTTTATCCCTGAGGGGGCTTGTGAGTCACACGAGGAGAACTCCTGAGGGAGCTGGGGGGGCTCAGCCTGGAGAAAAGGAGGCTCAGGGGGGACCTTCTGGCTCTCTGGAATTCCCTGGAAGGAAGTTGGAGCTGGGGGATCTCGGGCTCTGCTCCCAGGGAATAAGGGACAGGAGGAGAGGGAATGGCCTCCAGCTGTGCCAGGGGAGGGTCAGGTTGGGAATCAGCAGGAATTTCCCCATGGAAAGGGTGGTCAGGCCTCGGCAGGGGCTGCCCAGGGAGGTTTTGGAGTCCCCACCCCTTGGAGGTGTCCAGGGAAGGACTGGAAGTGGCACTGAGCGCTCTGGGCTGGGGGTGGCCAAGCTGGGGATGGGGGCACAGGCTGGATCCATGGGCTGGGAGCTTCTTTTCCAACCTCCAGGATTCCAGGAATGACCGTGGTGATCTCTGCCCTCCCTCCCCTCTCACAGGATGCTCTACCAGAAAGGCCTCGGCGAGCACGACTCGTGCCAGGGTGGGATGGGCTGGGCACAGCCTGGAACCCCCGGGAGCCTCAGCCACGACCTCGAGGGGTCCTGCCAGAGCCCCCCTCGGGGCTGCCAACCCCTCCAGGAGCCGTGCCCGCCCCAGCAGCAGCAGCAGCAGCAGCAGCAGCAGAGCTGCAAGCCCCGCCGGCGGGTGGAGGTGAACCACTCGCCCCCCGCCTGCCCCCCACCCGTGAGGATCCACCGACGGCCCCTCCAGCAGTACCGGCCGTCCCCGCCCTGCCAGGACCGGGACGGAGGCGGCAAGCCCAGGAGGAGGGTGGAGCAGTGTCCCCCCGAGGATGACAGCGACACTCCCCCCGTGGTGCTGCAGCCCCTGCCCCTGCAGCATCGCTGCCCCCCGCCCGTCCAGAGGTGCCCCCCGCCCGTCCAGAGGTGCCCCCTGCCTGTCCAGAGGTGCCACCCGGCCCCCATCCCCCTGCCACCACACCCCGGCCACCACCAGCACAAGCAGGTCACTCTCCTGCCGCCCTGCCTGCAGAAGTGCTGAGCACGGGGACGGCGAGGTGCCGGGGGACCCCTGACTGGAGTCTGAGACCCCTCCCCAGTGCCTGGGACCCCTTTCCTGGGGTCTGGGACCCCTACCCATCACCTAGGACCCCTTCCCGGGGTCTGGGACCCCTCCCCAGCATCTGGGATCCTTCCCCATCACCTGGGACCCCTTCCTGGGGTCTGGGACCCCTCTCCAGCATCTGGGACACCTACCCATCACCTAGGACCCCTTCCCGGGGTCTGGGACCCCTCCCCAGCGCCTGGGACCTCTCCCCAGCATCTGGGACCCTTCCCCAGCATCTGGGACCCTTCCTGGGGTCTGGGACCCCTCCCCAGTGCCTGGGACCACTTCCCGGGGTCTGGGACCCCTCCCCAGCATCTGGGACCCCTACCCATCACCTAGGACCCCTTCCTGGGGTCTGGGATCCCTCCCCAGCGCCTGGGACCCCTCCCCAGCATCTGGGACCCCTTCTCGGGGTCTGGGACCCCTCTCCACCATCTGAGACCCTTCCCCAGCATCTGGGACCCTTCCTGGGCTCTGAGACCCCTCCCCAGTGCCTGGGACCCCTCCCTATGACCTGGGACCCCTTCCCGGGGTCTGAGACCCCTCCCCAGCATCTGGGACCCTTCCCCAGCATCTGGGACCCTTCCTGGGGCTCTGAGACCCCTCCCCAGTGCCTGGGACCCCCCCCCCAGTACCTGGGACCCCTTCCCAGAATCTGAGACCCCTTCCCATCACCTGGGACCCCTTCCCAGCATCTGGGACCCTTCCCCATCACCTGGGACCCCTCCCCAGC
>NW_020961516.1:0-1613 GCF_003031625.1 Empidonax traillii | reverse complement strand
TCCTCACACAGAACAAATGTGTGGCTTAAGTCTTTTATGTGCCCCGCTGGGTAATTAAAAGATGCTTATCAGAAATCGTGAGTCAAGCAGGAACACGGGAGCAGCATCCAAATGGAGGAGATGTTTTGCCAATAAATAATTTAATCCTCGTTCCTGCAGAGTGTTTCATTTACCAGGGGGAAGAACCTCAGAGCCCTATAAAAGGCCCCCCGTCCCTTCTCCTCTCACAATCTGCTCCCCCCCTTCGATCAGCGCCTGCCATCCCTCAGGAACTGGGTAAGACACAGCCCTGGGTCATTTTTGGGTGGGGGTTTGGATTTCAGGAGGTCACAGAGAGCTCACTTGAACCTTCCAGAGCGATGGGAGGAGGTGTTGGGAGGTTTGGGTATGGGACTGGCACCACGGGGCTAAGCTGAGAAAGAATCTCTCGAGGGACTTGGGTGTGGGATTTACACACGTGGTGTCTTATGGCCCGTTCTGTTCCTGGAGGGGAGGGGAAAAAAAAAAACAAAGGGGAAGGTCAGAAAGAGGGTTTGGACTTAGCACTGGGTGTTTCCTTCAGATCCAGACTCTCAGGTGTGACCTGGTCGCGTCTCACTTTTACGGGGGGGAGCCCTCAAACGAAACCAGAAGGGAGACAGTGACCCCAAACCTGCCGTTTTCCAGGTTTTTCCTTTTCCCCACAATGATCTACTCCTCGGGAAGGGAATCCTTCTTCAACCTGAACTCCACCTGGTACGACCCCTCGGGCTCGTGGCTGGACACGCGGCGCACGCCGTTCCGCTACGGCTACGCCAACTGCTGCTCCTCGGGCTGCCACGGCGAGGGCGCCGAGGGCATGAGGGGCCACAACTACCGCCACTACGGCTACAGGCAGCCCGTCTGCTCCGAGAGGTGCCAGGGTTACGGCTCCTCCGGCTCCTGCCACGGCTACGGCTCCTCCGGCTCCTGCCACGGCTGCGTCCGGAGACCCTCGTACGGCTACGGCTCCTCGGGGGGCTACGGGGGGTCCGTGTGCTCCGAGAGGTGCCACGGGTCGTCAGGGCAGGGGTATGGGAGGTCTGTGTGGTCCGAGAGGTGCCACGGGTCGTCAGGAGGAGCTCAGGGGTGCGGGGGTTCCGTGTGCTCCGAGGGGTGCCACGGGTCGGGGTACCAGGGGGGCAAGGCGAGCTACGGGAAGGTCTCGCAGTGCATCCCGCAGAGCGGCCCCAAATGCATCCCACAGAGCAGCCCCAAGTGCATCCCACAGAGCAGCCCCAAATGCATCCCACAGAGCAGCCCCAAATGCATCCCACAGAGCGCCCCGAAGTGCGCCCCGAAGTGCATCCCACAGAGCAGCCCCAAATGCATCCCACAGAGCGCCCCAAAGTGCGCCCCAAAGTGTGTCCCAGTGCAGGTTTGCCCTCCTCCCGTCCAGGTTTGCCCCCCTCCTGTGCAGGTTTGCCCCCCTCCTGTGCAGGTTTGCCCCCCTCCCGTCCAGGTCTGCCCCCCTCAAGCCCAGCAGGGCTGTGTGCCCGTGCCAAAGGGCATCCCGAGCCAGCAGCAGAAGCAGGTCTGCCAAATTCCAGCCCGGAAGATGATGAAGTAGGGGGCAAGAGGAGGGAGGCCAAGTG
>NW_020961515.1:0-6219 GCF_003031625.1 Empidonax traillii | reverse complement strand
CTCCCTAAACCCAGTTCTTGCCTTGGTTGCCTTTCTTCTGGTCACCTTTTCAGACAAGGTGAAAGGAGGTTGAGATGACCAAAATGACAATTGCAAATAGGGCTGTAACTTCTGTCTTTGCATTAAGCATTCCCATCTGTTGGATCTTTAATACTTCTTTTCTTTCATTTACTTAGTGGATTTTTTTTCCTTAGTAGTACATGCCATGCACATCCGTTGCTGCTCTCAGAGCATTTGTATGCAAATATAAAAACTCTGAGATGTAGTGTATTTGAGGTACTTGTGTAAAGCAGTATTTGATTGTGTACGTGATTGCAAAGTAAAAACACTGTCTGCTGTGGAACAGCTAAACGTGTCATTTAGGGCAAGATCTCAGCTGTTGTAGAAAATACATGTGGAAATGTTTTAAGAGTTCATTACAAACTAGGGCATCTGATTATTGTTATTCAAATCACTTCTCATAATAAAAGCCAAAAACTTGTAGAGGAGTTGTCCTTGTATGTTAGTGTCATCCTGGCTGTTCCACAGTGCAGTGTAAATCTCAGAGGAACTCTATTGCAGCAGTAGAGTGGTTTCCTCTTACAGCAAAGTTACTATTTTGTTTAGTTTTGCCATGCTTTTCATCATATATTTTGTGACATGGGCATAGGAAATGTCATCCAATTTTTTCCCCCCTTCGAATAAAGAAGTTCAGTTTTGATTTGTAACATAATCACAGAGTTTCTTAAATCTGTTAAGATTACTCACCACTGCTAAAAGTAGCTTTTGCCTGAGGTTTTGGAAAACCTCAGGTGCTCTGAAATGAAACTGGTGGCCAGCTAAAAGAGCAGTATCAAGCAGTGGCTACGGCTGTCCCAGGTTGATATAAACTGGCACTGATGGTGTGGGAGTGTATTCTCACAAGAGCTGCAGTGTTAGTGGGGTCCCTTGGTGTGGAGTGAATTGCATGTGACAGTACCTACTGGGAAAGATTATTTTCCTCCCTGGGGTTCTCTCTAGAGTGTTGAAGGACATGGTGGTGATATGAGAAGCAGAAAACAAGGACTCTTCTCAGTTGTGCTGGTTCTCTGTTTTCTACACCACTGATGACTGTGATATGTTGGTCAAAACTTTATAAAGTGCTGTGTGTGCAAAAAAAATCCTTAGGTAATGCATCTAGATAATTGTCAAGTGTGTTCTAGGCCTTGCAGAATAAATCAACAGGAGAGCAGTGAGGTGCAAAATGATGTCTGTTGCTTTAATTCTAAGTACTTGGTCAATAGGGCTGCAAAGTTGCAAATATTCATATAGTAATACTGTTTTTTCCTGGTGCTTTCAGTTGTATTCAGTTACTCCTTGCAGAGAAAAATAGAAAATCCTGTCCCCTTTAATGGTGCTTAGTTTGTTTTGAAGAGCATCCTTACTTTCAGAAAAATTCTGGTGAGTTTCAGCTACATGTAATATGAAATGACTGTCTTGGTGGCAGATTCACCATCTACTGGTAGGTGACACTGTTAATTGTACTAGCATGATTGTTGGTTTGACAGCTCTCTAAACTAAAATGGTGAAATGATACAGGTTGCAAACATACCAAAAATCTCCTTTGTTTTTATGCCTTATTTTGTTTCCTGTAAAAATGACTTAATTCATAGTTCCAGTTTAAAGAACAGCTAAACAAAGTAGCGTTAGTGCCTTGAAGAAGAAGCAACCTCTGTCCCAGGGTGGAGGAGAAATGAGCATTGGAGGGAAGATCTGAGGCTTAAGATCTGTTGCTGATGAAAAATTACTTGCATAACCTCAGATGAAACCCTGCTCAAAGAGCCAGTCAGTATGTGCACACATACAACCTTTGCGAGGAAATCAGGGTCAACTAAGAGAATGTAGTAGAGCTGCTCTGTGGTGTTATCTGTTTTCTGCTTGCTAGCTGAATGCAATGGTGCAGTGAATTTGAAATGGTAGAATGTTAAAATGACTTCTTTTGCATGCAGATACCAAGCATCAACCAATTTTGTTGAAGATTCTGTTTTTTAATGGGAGTACCAATTTTTTATGCTTTGGTTGCTTTTTAGCTACTTGTAGTTCCTGCTTTTCCTCAGTTTTTTTTTCTCTCCATTTAATGCAAGTGGCTTGCTGCAGAACTACATAATCCTTTTTTTTTCTCTCAAGTAAATTGCTGTATATTAGTATAATTACACAGTGAGCTTTATTTTATTCCTTGCTTCATTGCAGTAGATCAGCAGTTCTCAATGCCATGTAAATCTCTGCATTTCAGCATTGTTTTGCAACCTGCTTTAAACTTTTTTTCAAAAGCAGTCTGCATTTTACTGTGTACCTTAGAAATAGAGTTGAGTCATTGACCTGCAAAGTAAGAAGTGTGGTTTGGGTTATTTTGACCTGAAATTTCTGTGGTATTTTTTTTAGGACTGCATTATTGCTTGATTTTTCATTTTGTTTTGCTAGCACAGTGACTGGTGCACATATACCACACAGGATGGGACAGAAAGGTTCTACTTTTAGAGGATTATTCTTAGCAACATTGCAACAAAGAGAGAATTGGTGTTTTGAATTTGCTGCAGGGTAGCCACGATCATGAATTAAGTGCCTGAACGTTGCCAAGAGAAATGCTAAGTAGCTGGTGTGCTGCCCTTTCACTTTGATTAGCTCTTTGCATGGGACAGTGACACCCAAACCTACTGGCCAGAATATACCATCTTTGTGTTCTGCCTGCACTTGGAGGCTGGAGTGGTTAATGCTCATCTGTGCCCACTCGTGAGTCACTCCCTTTCAGTGCTTCCTTGATTAGCTTCAAACACTGCATTCCTGCCCTGTTCTTAGGCATAAGCTCTTCCTGCGAGGACTTGAAATACAACCCTATGCTGCTGAAGCAGCAGATGGAAAACTCTTTGTTGCAAACGTTTTTTTGTTGCTAGCTGATCCATGACTTTGAGTTTCTCTTCAGGTGGGGTTAGGTGTACTCCTGTCACCTTTGCTAACTACTCAGCTGCTGATGCTTTCAGCAAGGAAAGCAGCAGCACTGCTGGGAAAAGTGATGTGGTGGAACTTGTTTATCATATACAAGAGCAGCAGAGCTACCTTCATGTGAAAACCCATAGTGAATGGGTTGTTCTTATCAGCTGAAGTGAGACTTTATCTTAGTATTTTCTTCCAGAAGCTGTGCTTTTAAGTCTGCTAGAAGTTGCTTTATTATGGGAGATATACTCACACTGATGCAATTGAAAGCCTATTTTACATGACAGCATAATAGTAAATTTAGGTGCTTTTAAAACCTTTCACAAGAACTGAGATCCAGCACTATAATTTTTTCTTGGGTTGTGTTTCAAAGAAATTGTTTTCTACCTTCTTTGAATAATCTATAGGAAAGCAAAGCAATTTAAAGATTAGCAAACAGGAGCTCCTCAAAATACATTCCTAGCAGCTAGTGATAAATAATCTTTTCCTAACAATGGATTTATTGCTAAATCTAAGTATTGTTCCCTGATATTCAATTACTTGAGCTGATTTTGTTCATATACTAGAAGTATTGCTGTGCTCCAGTCCTGTGCTTATTGATCAAGTTTGAGTGTATGTATCAGCACTGAAGATGGAACTTTAATACAAAAGTCATACAGTATCCATTTCCTTATTGTCTTGAGTGGAGCTGCTCCAAGCTGGCAGTCCCCAGATGGATCTTCAGCTGCTTTGCTCTACTGTGACAACGCTGTGGCTGGGGAGAGGCAGCAGCAGCAGGCAGAGGAATGGGCTTTCCTGAATTCCCTTCATCACACAACAGTTTGTGTTCCAGAGGCTTTGCATTATAGGAATTCAGTGTGATTGTAACTGAGAATGAAGCCTACAAGGAATGTGTTTTGAAAATCTGAAGTTCAGCAAGTTTATGATGTTCATTCATTAGTTTAAAAACATTTTCAAATTAAATAAAGGGTCTCATGGGACCAAGTGTCCCAGTGCTGAGCCCAGTCCATGTTGTTTCATCTCACTTATAACATTTTGCATTGCACTGCGCATCTTTTGTTTAAGGCCTTGTAGCCAATTTCTGTGCAAAGCTTACATTTGGAAGACTTATTATCAGTTCTAAAATGTTAATGGTTCAAGTATAATGCCAAATCAGCAGTTTATTCAATTTTTAATAGATTATTTTATATCTGGCAGTTCTCTAATTGCCGGTCATCACTTTAAAAAAAGTGATCATTCTGCAGTTTTTGCAAGAATGAAATCGGATTACTTCGATTGTCCAGTTTTTCAGGTTATTGCTCCTTCTGTGAGCACTTGGAAAGAGGGACAGTCCATTTCAGTTTATTGTGTTGTAATTGCCCTTGTGGCTATGAGAAATTGTATTGACTCTTCTGTATTTATGGGGAAAAAAAGGAAATATAAACACAGACTTGATGTGAAGATCTGGCTTTATTTGATAAAATATATTTTGGTTTGAACTTTCACTTGTTTTCAGCAGCACTGTTAGCCTGATGTTTTGATGCAGTCTGTTTCTGAGGGCTCTTGAGTTGAAAACTACGTGGAGGTATAGGTAAAGGATTGGGTTTCATGTTTTACATTGTATGTGATCCTGCACCTGGAGACTTCAGCTGGCTCTTCGTGCAGCTCCTCGATTCAACCAGTAATTGTGTTTTGTTTGTTATTTTTTTTTTTGGTTATTGTTTGTTATGCTGATATCCCAAAATAGCAAGGAATATGTAAATAGCCATCATAATTTGTAACTACTTATCTTTTTTTGAGGGAGAGGAGGAATATATTGAATTGTATGAAATCTTGATCCTGTACCGTTGGGCTGTGACAATTCTTGTACCACCATTCTTCAAACTTTTGTTGACCTATTGGCAAGAATACGGAGGAAGTAAGGACCTAAATGTGTTACCCCCTTCTCCTTCCTCTGTAACAATTCTGAAACCCTTTGGCCCACATCTGCAATATTTATTGGAGGGAAAATGAATATATGCCTTTGATATTATCCAAAGGGATGGAGTAGGAACCTTCTGCAGAGGATTCTGTTTTATAGACAGGAGCTCTTTGAGCAGGTAAAATTCTGATTTATCCTTTCCAGAACTTGAAAAAAAGGGAGAAGAGGGAAGAAGAAAAAAGCTAAGAATAACTGAAGCGTCCCTTATTATTCAGATCCTAACTCTGTTGCCAAAGAAAAGCTGCAGCAAAGCAAGAATTAACGATGAGTTAGCTCAAGGTCTGCACCCTTAAGTTACTAGTTGAACATAGGGAGAGGTGGCCTGGCTTTCTATAGAAACTGCTGGCAGAGCACTGCTTGATATTTGGCTCTGACATATTCACAATGATATGAATAGATTACTTATGTTGCAGTACGTAAGCAGGATGAGAATGTGAGTCTGCAGCAGCAGTTGGTGAAAATAACGTACGTGTAGTTTTGTGAAGACTTAAGGACAGATGGTGTCCCATAGAATAATTATATAACAGCCAAAATTCCCTTAACAAATCTTTTTATAATACGTGTGATAATTACTCATAAATTGCCAATCATTTCAATATTTTTCTGTTACATAAATAGTACAGGGATCTAGTTTAGCCAACCTTAAACTCTTGGGTGAATTTGTTCTTTAGTCTAGGTTATTTTTTTTTCACTTGCCTTGTCATTTCTAGTCTTCCCCTGTTTTTGACAAATGGCCCAAGTGATGTGTGCTTCTGTCCAATCAAGTGAGATAAAGCTGAAAATGTCACCTCTCTCTTACATCTGCCTCTTTTAGGACTGTTTTCTTTCCCTTCATGGACTCCCCATGTTTTACTCCTAATCTCTGTCCAAAGGCATTAACATTCCCCTAAGAAATTGGCTACTGCATGTTGCCCTGCAGTCTGCCTGGGAGGAATGGAGTTTAGAATTAAGATCTGTTTTCTGGGAACTGCTGGCTTTTATCCAAGCTCTTACACCCATTTCTTCAGCTGTTATCTTGGCTGTTTCTTGCATGACTCTTGAATGGACTGGGAATTTGTGCAGATTGCTGGAAGAGGGCTTTTATAACTGGGAACGATCTGTTCAACTACTTCTGAGGCATCAGTGTAGCAGCCTTTGAAGCACCAGTGGCCCTGATTGATCTGACATCAAGATAAACTACCTGCTAGCAAAGGACAATTTTCTTTTGTTGAGAATTTTAAGGAGTGGATTTAACAAACAATGTCCTTTCTTCCCTCTTCCCTCTAGTGTCCAGTAGCTCATAACGCATCTGCTTTCTGTATTCAAGGGGC
>NW_020961514.1:4572-6222 GCF_003031625.1 Empidonax traillii | reverse complement strand
CAGGATGAGGATCCCACCGGGATTTCAACCCCACAGAGCCTGTCCTGGGGGTCAGGATGAGGATCCCACCGGGATTTCAACCCCACAGAGCCTGTCCTGGGGGTCAGGATGAGGATCCCACCGGGATTTAAACCCCACAGAGCCTGTCCTGGGGGTCAGGATGAGGATCCCACTGGGATTTCAACCCCACAGAGCCTGTCCTGGGGGTCAGGATGAGGATCCCATCGGGATCTCAACCCCACAGAGCCTGTCCTGGGGGTCAGGATGAGGATCCCACCAGGATTTAAACCCCACAGAGCCTGTCCTGGGGGTCAGGATGAGGATCCCACCGGGATTTCAACCCCACAGAGCCTGTCCTGAGGGATGGGGTCAGGATGAGGATCCCACTGGGATTTAAACCCCCCATGGGGTGAGGACACCCGGATTTGGGGGGCCAGCTTTGAGGGGGGGTGCTTGGGAAGGGGGTCTGTGCTGGGGAACCCCCTCCCAGCCGCTCCTGCAGCAGCCCCAGGATGGTTTTTGGAGCTCAGGGGTGCCTGGGGTGTCAGTTTGGGGGGTTCTGCTCTCAGCTGACCCCTCGAGGAAACCTCCTGGCAGGGAAGGACAAGATTTCCAGGGGGCTGGGAGAGAGCCAGGGCCGGCAGCAGCGAGTGGGAGGCGGATTCCATCGGTGCTGGGGCCTCCCCTCTGGCATCTGGGCTGCGGGCACTGACCTTCAGACGGGGATGGGGGTGTGGAGGGACCGGGAGGGCAGAGCCTCCTACCTGCTGATGACGCCCGTCACGTCCTGGAGAGGGGAAAGAGAGGGGCAGTGAAATCAATCCCTGAGCCCTGACCCCCCCCCAAACCCAGCCCTCTGCCCCCTCCCAGAGCCCCTGGAGGAGTTCCCAGGCTGGTTTGTCACCAGAACATCACCCCACGGGGCTGCTGCGTGGGGTGGGGTTTGGGGGGAGGAATTCCCACCCCGAGCCAAGTTCCTGGGGCATCTGCAAATATTGACCCTGCTGGAAGGGCCTGGCAGGGGAATTTAACCCTGTGCAGGGCTGGGGGTGCCACCAGAGCGCTCTGCCTGGCTCGATGAAGATCTGGGTGATTAACAGGCCGCCCCTCCTGCTGTGTGAGGGTGGGGACGGATTTTGGGGACGGATTTTGGGGACGTTTTCCCAACCTGGCTGCGTCTGGAAAGGAGGGTTTGGCCTAACTCAGCCCTGAACCAGGAGCTTGGGGGGGGGTCCTGGAAGGGCTCAGGTAGGTTCATGGGGGGAAGGTTCATCAGAATCATTAAAGATGAGGAGGAGCAAAACTCCACCCGGGGGGAGTTGTGAGGGGTTTGTGTGGCACTGAGGAGCTCGGGGCGCTCAGACGTCGCCACAGGCAGGGAAAAAAGGGGACTTTTACCCCAAAACACCTCAGGAGGATCCACAAACACACCCAAAAAAAAGGGGGAAGAAGGTCACAAGTCAGGCCTGAGCCCCCCTCCCACCTTGAGGAACTCGAGCACGGGCTGCTGGATCTTCTCCTCCAGCTCGGTGATGAGCTTGTTGAGGAGCGTGATCTCCTTGGAGAGCTCGCTGATGTTCTCGTTCTGCCTCCTGGAGATGTTCTTCTCCATCTTCTCCAGCTGCCCCAGCAGGATCTGCTCCTGCTCGT
>NW_020961514.1:0-2700 GCF_003031625.1 Empidonax traillii | reverse complement strand
GTTGGGGTCGGGGTCAGGGTCGGGGTCGGGGTCAGGGTCGGGGTCGGGGTCAGAGTCAGGGTCGGGGTCAAGGTTGGGGTCGGAGTCGGGGCAGGACAGACGGACGGACAGAGGGAGGGCCAGACGGACGTAGGGCCACCTTGTACTCCTCGGAGGCCTCGTCGACGGGCACCACGGCGTGGGGCCGGTGCTCGCGGGAGCGGTCGCACACCACGCAGATGGGGCTGGCGTCGTCCTTGCAGTAGAGCTTGAGGGCCTCGCGGTGCCGCGGGCACTGCCCGCCCGCCTCGGCCTCCCGCGCCCCGCGCCGCGCCAGCTGCGCGATGATCTCCGACATGTTGGCCAGCGGCCGGTTGGGCCGGAAGCTGCGGAGCGGGAAAACCTCCCGGCACTGCGGGCACGGGAAATCGGCCTCCAGGTCCCGCCAGCTCTGGGCGATGCAGGCGCGGCAGAAGTTGTGGCCGCACTCGATGGACACGGGGTCGCGGAAGAACTCGAGGCACACCGAGCAGGTGGCCTCGTCCTGCAGGTTGCCGGGCAGGAAGGCGGCGGCCATGGCCTCTCTCCTGTGGGATCGGGATTGGGATCAGGGGCTGGCTCTGATCTCTGGCCCCGGGCCCGCCGTGGGCATTCCCCTCCCGTCGAGTTTGAGGGGAACTCGGGGTCGCTCCGATTGCCCCGACCGGGGGTGACACCCCGGGTGGGGAGGGAAGGTGGGAATCCACCCCCACCCTCTGCTCCCGCCCCCATCCCGGGCGGCCAGGCGGGTGGAAATCATCCGGGAAATCATTCCAGGGACTGCTGGTTGGGGGCTGAGCTGGTGCTGAGTGCTGGTGCTGAGCAGCAGCTGCTCCAGGCTCTGCTCCAGGGAACCATCTGAGCCCTCGCCCAGGACCTCAGCGCTCCAGCCGGGCGCTCGGGTGACCTGGTTGAGCTCCAGGGCTCAACAGGGGCCAGAAAAAGCAACGGGAGAAAGGGGACACGCGGCCCTGGCCGAGGTCTGGGGGGGTGAGTGTCCTGAATTCAGAAGGGCTGAGCTCTGGGTTGGGCTCCTGCCCCTCAAAACAGAACAGTTTGGGGTCTTCCAGGGACAGTTTGGGGTCTTGCAGGGACAGTTTGGGGTCTTCCAGGGACAGTTTGGGTCTTCCAGGGACAGTTTGGGGTCTTGCAGGGACAGTCTGGATCTTCCAGGGACAGTCTGGGGTCTTGCAGGGACAGTTTGGGGTCTTCCAGGGACAGTTTGGGCAGCTTTGGAGGTCGTGCAGAGAGCGGGAATGACAATTAAAGGGGGTTGTCATCGGTCCCTTCCTGGGCTGGGGGCTGTCTGTGACAAGGGGGGGAGGGGGTCTGCACCAAAATCTTGTCTTGGGAATAAGTGACAGCCCCCCAGTCACGGGGGGGGGGTCACGTTATCACCCGCTGGGAAATGAAGGATCCTCGGGAGATCAATTTGTCTCCTCCTAACGAGGGCTTGAAATGGGATCGAGGGATCCATAAATCGCGGCCTGGAGAGCGGCCCCGCTGCTCTGACACCCCCGGGGCACATCTGGAGCTCCGGGGAGACAAATCCCCACCCCCCCAGAGGCTCTGCTGGAGGAGTCAGAGAGCAGAACTGCTCCTGGGACTGTCCTGGGGAGCGTTTCCCCCTCTGGGAGTGTTTGCCTGCCCCTTCTCTCGCGTATTTGTGTGCATTTACACCTCTGTTTGTACACGTTTTTAGGTATATTTGTATATTTACGTCACTCCCTGTGGAAGGGGAGTTCCTGCTCTCCCACCTTCCTTGTCTCCTGATCTGTAAACTAACACAAACCCTGTGTTTGTCCCACCCCTTGCCCACATTTTCCACCTCATTTCTGCGGGGAAAGGACGGGGGTGGTGCCTGGGAGATGCACGTAAATCCACCCCCCAACCCAGGGGTGCACAAACAGCCAAGGGAAAGAGCGAGACCCCCCCCCAAAAATAGTCCTGGTGGGCAAGGCAAGGGGAAGGGGGAGGGTGAAGGGAAGCAAAGGATGGACAGAGCCTGCGGGGACACACGGACAGCTCAGCCCACCCCTCCCCGTGCCCCCCACGGGTGCCCCCACCTACCTGGGAGCGGAGGAACAGGAGAGGGATGTCCTCCCGAAGCGCCCGAACCGCCCCAGATTGTGGGTGAGGAGGGAGTCAGAGGGGGTGCGGTGGGGGGTGGGCCGGGGGTCCCAGCGGGAGGGGGCCCTTGGCAGCCTCTCCACGACCCCCCTGCGCAGGAGAGCGGCCCTGGCAGCCTCGGCCATCGCGGGCACCGCTCCGGCCCTGCCCCCCTGCCCCGGGGCGCCCCATTTGTCCCCTGTGTCACCAGCCGCCCTCCCATCTCACTTACCATTCCTTCCCCTCCCCCGCCGCTTCCATCCCGGGCTCCCACCGCTCTCCTGCCCCCCTCTTCCTCCTCCTTCTCCTCCTCCTCCTCCTCCCTGGATCTGCTCCTGTCCCCTCTGCCAAAGCCCTTTTCCCTGCCCAGCGCCCGGATCGCGTTTCCAGCACCTCCCTCCACCTGTCCCCCCGAGCCCAAACCTTCCCCGCGGGGTCCCTGCAGCCCTTTAACCCTCTCCAGAACTTCATCCCCGCTCCTGCAGCCCTTTAACCCTCTCCAGAACCTGTTCCCTGCCCCTGCAGCCCTTTAACCCTCTCCAGAACTTCATCCCCGCTCCTGCAGCCCTTTAA
>NW_020961513.1:1822-6224 GCF_003031625.1 Empidonax traillii | reverse complement strand
TTTTTTTTTTTTTTTTAATCCCACATTTTAAATCATGTCACATTGTGTTTCTTGGGGAATAACATCGTGCAGTATTTGAAATATGAAATGAGAGCATCATAAGCATTTTGTTACCAAAAAAAGGAGAGAGATACTCTCTCAGAGGTGACGTTATAGAAGTCAGACACAGTGGAGATGTGACGGGTCTGGAAAGTTGCTTGTGTCAGAGCTTGACAGAGAATGTCAGATGATCTTGGGAAACCACAGAAAAGTTTGGTGAATGAGTAGAGATCAGCAATCATCTTTAGGCTCAGTAATAGCTTATACTGAATCCAGAGGAAGATGTACTACTTAAATTTGGGGTGAGATTGGGAGAGAGCTGCAGTAGCAGGTGTAGAAGCAAATTATCAAAAATTCCTTTATGAAAGAATTGGAGGTAAGGTCAAAAACTGCTTAAAATCTTAATGAAAAGTTCAACTCCTTTTTCCCAATTCTGTCAGTGACTGGGCAATCTTTCCTTAGCTGCAGAACTGTTACTGACTCCTGAGTGTCATTCCAGAGTTGATAACCAGTGGCACAGCAGTGACCAGTGAACTGACAGAGCTGCTCTGCCTTTGCTGATTTCTTTTTGGGTTTGGGATGTTCCTTTGATTGTTGCTTTATTGATTTCTTATGTGACAGTATTTGAATGTTTCCCTGTTAGAGAAAAACTGGCTGTGTCACTCCTCCCACTTCCCCTCCGTTTTGGCGAGCCCTGTCTCTCAGGGATGTTCTCACACTGATGGTGCTGTGCACAGGCAGGAGTTGCTGTCCCCAGGACTGGGTCCAGGTGTGTGCTGTGCCAGCAGCACGGATATCTCCATGCCTGGAAGTAATCTGATTTCACTGACTGAGTTGTCAGCAGCTGGAGTGGATTCTAAACACCCTGGATCTCCAGATCCAAGCTGCTGCTGCTGCCTGGTGTTAAAGCACAAGGAAGTGACTTATTGCCTGTCTACTCCCAGACAGGATCAAAGTGCCAATCTACTTTTCACAGAGGTTCTCCTTTGTAGAACCCCTCTATCTCTTCTGCTTTCTGTACGAGGAGGAAGCTGATTCTGCCTGTGTGCAAATCCCTTTAGCTTTCCCTTTCCCTGTCTTTCAGTGTCTTCTGTCAGCCTGTGAGCTGCCCAGACTCCTTGTTCTCCATAAACTGCAGCAAAATAGCTCAGGAAGGGCTAGAAAGGGCAACAGGTAACCTGACAAAAACAGTGGAATCTTAGAATTAATTAGATTTATGTACTTCTTATTAAAACAGCATGTCTGATAACAAAACCCATGTGACTTAGCACTGATTTATGTTTGCAACCTGCTAGAAGTATAATGTTGATTGATGTGAATGTTTTTGACTGAGAAGAAGCAGCAGCAGGAAAATGTTGACGTGTGTTTATGCTTTGCAGCCTGTTTTCATTTGAAGTTACCTATCCTGTAATTTCATTTTCAGAAAAGAGAAAAAGGCAGTCCTGGGGACAGTTTCTTAACTCAGTTCTGTTCCTTTTCTAAATGTAAGTCATTGAGCACTGTGAAAACTGCCTCCTAGGGAAAGCCCCTCTTCAACAACTAACAACACAGCAGGGCCAGTTTTGGTCTTCCAGCTCCTATAATGTTATTGCCTGGGTGCTGTCCCTGCTGAGAGGAGGAATGCAATGAGAGCTCAACATCAGAGAGTCAGCTCAGCATCAGCAGTGCCTTCTGCAGGTTTCTACTTGTACATACTGGAAAATCCTCTCTTGCATGGGAGCTGCCCAGGGCTTTTGAAGAGGAGTGCTGTGGATGCCATCTCCCATCTCCCAAGGAGAAGCCTGTTTTTTTGACACAACAAAATTCAATCTAACTCAAGTAATAAAACCACAGGCAAACTTCATCAATAGGCCAGCTTTCATGACCCCTGATTTCAAACAATGCACTGACAAGTTATAGACATGTCCCCTAATAGTACTGAAATTAATTTTTTCAAGTGTGTGGCTGGACACACACTCCAGGATAAGTGTGCTTCCTGGAGTGGCTATTTCAGTAACCACTTCTGTATATAGGATGTCTAAACAGAGAAGGCAGGTGGCTGATTAGAATTAATTATTTCAGGATTCAGATCTGTCTTGTTTAAGTTCCTGTCACTGAAACCAAAAGAAACAAAAAACAGAGTCTGAAGTGGTATTATTTGTGTCAAATTTCTTCCTGAATCTGAACTCAGAACAAAAGCTGTTACAGCTGTCTCTGCTTCCAAGCAGCGCTGCAAAATCTGGTTTGGTTTATCAGTTACTGGGATCCTTGAAAACTGTCATTAGCAAACTCTTCTTTTTTTTTGTCAGTTTTTTTTTATTTTATTTTAAAAGTAATCTTTTTCCTGTTTATACTTTGAGAAAAACAGATTGAGAGTTTCCAGAACTAAGTTAGTGGATGACTTTCCCTCATTTGAAGCGAAGAGACTGTAAAGACAGAGTTGATACAATGGTGAAGACTTTCTTGTAGGGCCATGGGTGGTTCAGTTTTGATTGCTGGATTTGGGGCACAGGTGAAGATTGGGAAAAGGAGGGGTGGGGGGAGGGAAAGGAGAAGGTCTCTGACTTCTGAATTCTTATCATAGATCTGGGAAATCAGTGCAGTCATAGGTCCTGACAAGTCAGCATTTTCTAAAGCAAAAGCATTTAGGAAAATTCAATATCATGCTTATGCTTAACAGCACAAATTCTGTATCCTCTGACTTTCTTTGTTTGTTTTACTACTGGCCAAGCTCGCACAAAAGTGGGATCTTTTGTTTCTTTGTAGTTCAGTTAATCCTCAGCATAGCATTTATACCGTTTGTGTTTGTTAAGTGGTTGCTGTGTAAATTAGCATATTGCATAAGGTTGTAACTTCAGAAGGAGGATGTGGACTACAAAAACATCTAAACAGGATCCTGGTTTTTATGTAAATGTTTGTGTTAATAAAAACTGAAGAAAGGAATGGGGAGAACGAGGACTTCAGAATTATTTTGAAGGTGTTTCTGTTGGGATTTCTTCTGTTTTTTAAGCAGTGAACATGAGTGAATATAACCTGTATTCTCATTATATGCACAGACATAAGTTTTAGGTTCCTTTCTACCTGCTGAAATCAGACTTTCTTCTTTTCTCTTGTTATGCAAATAGGAATGGGAAAAGCATTTAGCCTGCAGTAGGCACTCTGTAAGCATCTTGACTTCAGTCCCAGAGTGCTCTTTATAGATAAAACTTACAAAATTATGAGTAGTATTACATACTGGAGCGTATCAAAGAGAGTCAAGCAATAATGCTTTGAATTTAATTAAGTCACTGATGTTTTGATATTAAGTAATTTTTGTATGATGGGTAAGTTTGTTCAGTGCCCTGTCTTTTCTTTCTGCAAGACATTTTGCAAATAAAACTGTAGAGATCTAATTATGTGGGAGCTAGAATAAAATACCAGTCTCCATGCCATTTTTTCCCCTATTTTACTCAGAAGCCACTCATTGAAAAGTATGAAATCCCCAAGAAAGGCAAATCCTTCCAATCATGGCTTACAGTTTGAACTCTTAACTGTGGTGATTTTGAAGTCAGTAACACTTACGTTAGAAATGCTTTAAAAATAAAAGGAAATTGATTTTAAAAGGAGATGTTTTTGCTAAATCGACTTCCTGTAAACATATTTTGAAAATGGTATTTATAACAGAAAAAATATCCTAAATTATTTGCTTAAAATTGAATTTTTAAACATTTTTTAAAAAATATAATAATTTCACAATAAACAAGAAAATGGGTCATCTTTTATTAAGCACTTATTGGGGTCTTTGAGAAAATGCTGACCAATACGTGTTCTTATCTTGTTCAGAATCACATTGAAAGCAAAGGTTGAACCTCATAAAGAAAAATGTTGAACTTCATAAAGAAACAAAAAATCTAAGATTCAATAACTTATCAAAACTTTTTGTGTTTGGTTCCAGCTTGAGGAGAGACTTATCAGAGATTTCTTGCAAAACTACAAAAGTTTAGTCCAGTAACCTCTGTAACTTTTCTCTCAGCGGCACCTTTTCTCTTTTGAAATATCAGCCACTCTGTTCCCTTGGACTCATGGATTGAATAAGGTTTTTTTTAATTGGTCTTCAATGCTAATGAAGCTTTTTATTTTCTTACCACAGGAAATTATACCACCCCAAGGGCAGGATTTTTTGTCTGGTGTATTTGTTGGGGTTTTTTGACTTAGATTTGCTACTTAGGACCTTTTAACAGTCTGAGGAACTCAGTCAAGGCCTCTTTACTCCTACTTATTTGTGAAACATCCAGAACATTGTATAGAAACATGGTTGAAAAAAGGAGTGGAAAAAGTATCCAAAATTTTCTCTAGAGAAAGATATGGAGAAGAGCTCACTGCCTTTCCTTTTTTTTTTTTTTTT
>NW_020961513.1:0-1260 GCF_003031625.1 Empidonax traillii | reverse complement strand
GGGAAATGTAAGAGAAACCAATTCTGCTCTATATTATCAAACTGTACAAAAATAGACTTTCAAGAAAATATATTTGACCTGAAGCAGAAGCTGCAGTGTTTGTGTTGGCCTCTAAATTGCAGAAGTAATCTTTGAACTACCTTCAGATATTCAGAATGGTGTGGGTCAGAGAGGCAGAAGTGGCACCTACAGGAAAATTTTTGTCTATTATGGAGAGGGTGCAACAGCGCCTGAAAGTACCAAAAAAGCACTTAAAATACAGATGTGCTGTCAACCTGGAACAGAATCTGTCATTTTGGCTGGGAGCTTGCTTTATTTAAAAGAGTGGAGGAATGACAATTTATGTTTTGAGGTTTACCCTTGTGCAATTTGAAACAGCGAAGTTATCAGCCCCTTGAATTGTGTGGTAATACCAGTAATACCGACAGACCTTAACCCACAGGGGCACTGCTGGGCTGGGCAGCAATAACATTGCAGCGGGTTGGGCTGTCAGAGTTAATGCCCCTGAAGTGTATGTACCTGGGCAGTGCTGGCAGTGCTGGGTGAATGTCCTGGTTGGCAATCACAGGCCCCCCCAGAGCAGAAAGCTGTGATGCCCAAAGGTAACTGCAGGCAGAGGAATGGGGGCGTTCTCTGAGCTGCATCGCAGGACCTCGCTCTGCAGTGATCCAACAGCTCATCAGAACTAGAAACTGAAATACAGTACTGGGAAATAAAGCAACTTGTGCCCTGCTGCAGCTTGCAAAGAGCTGCAGGATTCAGGGATGCAGCAGAGTGTTCTCAGCCTTGTGTTCCCCGGCCCCAGACAGAGCACTCTGAGGAGGCCACCAGGCACCGATGTTCTGCTGACCAAAACATCGAGTTCCTTCCACGAGTGACTGAATGCTGAACTTTGCTGCACAAAGTTGTTTTAAATACCTTGGGGGAAAATAAAGCCCAGATTTTAAATCTTACGCCTCTCTCACTTGTCAGCTATCACGTAACTCCAGTGCAAAGTGAGCAGGGACCTCTGTGTGTCGGGTGCAGGGAAACTGCTGCACATTTAGCTGATGGAGGCTGGGCAGTGTTTTAGCAGCATATAATGAATTGCTAACCATGTAAGCAGCAGCTAGAGGTGATTGTTCCAGGGAATAGCAGTGTATTTTAAAAATTGCCCCATAGAAAATGGTAAATGTTTATGACCCTACTCTTGTGCAGAATTTACAAGATCTTTAATAATAACAGTGTTGAACAATACTAATACTTTATTAATTCTTCCTA
>NW_020961512.1:4731-6224 GCF_003031625.1 Empidonax traillii | reverse complement strand
TCCCCCCTCCCCCCCCCCAGAATGTCCGGACGTCGCCCCCCGACTCCCCCCAAATCCCCCCCGGAGCCCCCCCCGGAGCCCTCGAGGCCCCCCGGGCCCGACCCCTCCCCCCTGCCGGGGTTCCCGCTGGCCCCGTGGCCCCCCCTGCCCGACTGGGAGGGGGGAGGGGACGGCGACAAGGACGGGGGGACCCCGGCGGGGACATCGGGGACGTCATCGGGGACGTCATCGGGGACGGGAGGCGACCGGTGACCCCCCAAAACGGGCGGCAGCGACCTCGGGGGGTCCCCCAAGAAGTGCCACCCCTGGACTCCCCCCCCCCGGACCTCGAGATGTCCCCAGGAAGGTGCCACCACCGTCCTGGCCCCCCCAATTAAAGCCTCTTTGTCCCCTCTCTCGGCTCTGTCACCGCGGGGGTGGCGACACGGGGGGGGTGGGGGGGAGGGGACACCCCCGGGGGTGTCACCTCCCTGTCCCCCCAAGGGACGAGGAGACGCTGCTGCTTCCACCTTTTATTGGGGACAGGAGGGGGGACATCGGGACGGGGAGGGGGGACACCGGGACAGGGGAGGGGGACATCGGGATGGGGACAGGCTGGGGACACGGTGACACAGCGTGACAGCGCCCCGGAGTCCCCCGCTGTCACGGCCACTCGCGCAGCTCCTCCGAGTGTCCCCAACCTGGAGAGGGGGACACGGTGAGGGAGGGACGGGGCTGGACACTCGTCCCCCCCCCTCCGTGTCCCCGCTGTCCCCAAGGTCCCCTCACCGTGGCTGTCGCTGCCCCTGGTGGCCCTGGACGTGTCGGGCCCGATGTCCCCAAGGCTCCTCAGCCGCTCCTGGCCCTGGGGACGTCCCCAGGGACGTGTCCCCTGTCCTCGGGGACCTGTCCCCTGTCCTTGGGGACGTGGGAATCGTCCTTGGGGACGTGGGAATCGTCCTTGGGGACGCGTCCTGTGTCCCTGGGGACGCGTCCCCTCCTCTTGGGGACCCGTCCCCTCCTCGTGGGGACCCGTCCCCTCCTCGTGGGGACCTGTCCCCTCCTCTTGGGGACGTCTCTCCTCTTCTTGGGGACCTGTCCCCTCCTCGTGGGGACGTGTCTCCTCATCCTGGGGACGTCCGTCCTCCTCGTGGGGACCTGTCCCCTCCTCGTGGGGCCGCGTCTCGGGTGTCCCTCGTCCTTGGGGACACGTCCCCCCGCCTCGGGGACGTCCCTGGGGTCCCCGGGGAGGCTCCCCCGGTATTTGGGGACGTCCCCGAGGTGCTTGGGGCCACCTGCCCGGCCCTTGGGGACATCCCCGGGGTCCTTGGGGACATCCCCGGGGTCCTTGGGGACATCCCTCGGGGCCCGAGAGCCACGTCCCCAAGTCCTGGAGCCACGTCCAGAGCCCCTGGGGACGTGTCCCCTCGCGTGTCCCCTCGCGTGTCCCCAAGGCGGGGAGGGGCAGGGGGAGGCTCCGCAGCAGCGATGTCACCGCTTGTCCCCAAGGCTCG
>NW_020961512.1:0-3205 GCF_003031625.1 Empidonax traillii | reverse complement strand
CCCCCTGGGATTTGAGGATCCCCCCCGGAGATTTGGGGCCCTCCCTGGGATTTGGGGCCCCCCCCATGATTTGGGGCTCCCCCCCGGGATTTGGGGCTCCCCCTGGGGATTTGGGGTCCCCCCCGGGATTTGGGGCCCCCCCTGGGATTTGGGGCTCCCCCTGGGGATTTGGGGCCGCCCTTTGCCCCCTCTCGGGATTTGGGGATCCCCCCTGGGGATTTGGGGCCCCCCCTTATCTTCCCAGGATTTGGGGCCCCTTCCTGGGGATTTTGGGCCCCCCTTTGCCCCTCCCCGGGATTTGAGGATCCCCCCCGGGGATTTGGGGCCCCCCCCGGGGATTTGGGACCCCCCCGGGATTTGGGGCCCCCCCCGGGGATTTTGGGGCCGCCCTTTGCCCCGTGGTTACCGCGAAGACGCCGGCGAGGAGGAGGAGGGCGAGCAGGAGACAGACGAGGGCGAGGAAGATGAGGGGGCAGCCGGGGGGGGGCGCTCGGGGGGCATCTGGAGGGCAAACACAGAGGGGGGCGTGGTCAGCGCCCCACCTGCACCCCACAGACCCCACCCCCCTCCCGGGTTGGCTCCGCCCCCCTCACCTGCCGCGCCCTCTGGGGCCGCGTCATCCGCGATGTCGTCGGTGACGTCACCGCGGCGGCCGATGGGCGGGGCGCCGAGCAGTGGCTGCTCCGCCCCTTCGCTGACGTCGCCTGTGATGTCATCATTGGAGCCGGGGGCGTGGCCTGGGGGGGTGATGTCGCCCCCCCGGGGAAGGAAAGGCGTGACGTCATCACCGTCATCGCCATCGGCCGTGACGTCATCGGCGAGGTCATCCCAGGTGGTGACGTCGTCGCCGAGCAGGGAGGATGTGATGTCATCGGTGGTGATGACGTCATCGGTGGGGAGGGGCCCCAGCCCTGGGAACATGACGTCATCGTCGTCTCCCATGACGTCATCGAGGAGGTCGTCTCCGGCCGTGATGTCATCAACGAGGTCACCGCGGTGGATGATGTCATCAACGAGGTGCCCCCCGGGGATGACGTCATCGGTGATGTCATCGTCAGGAGGAGAGGGAAGGCGGCGGCGAGCGAAGATGTCAGCAGGGCAGGTGTCACTCGTGATGACGTCATCGGTGACGTCGTGTCCGGGTGTGACATCATCCCTGGGCTCCTCCAGGACCGGGGGCGTGACGTCACGCCAGGCGATGACGTCATCAGCAAAGCTGTCCCCGCCGATGATGTCATCAGGGAAGCCGTGGTCGATGACGTCATCCGTGGTGTCACTCTCGGAGGTGGTGACGTCGTAGGTGATGTCGTGTCCTGTGGTGACGTCATCGTCGACGTCGTGCCCTATGGTGACGTCATCAGTGGTGTCGCTCTCAGCGGTGACATCATCACCCAGTGCCTGTCCTGCGATGACGTCATCATCATCCGTGTCATGGCCAGTGATGACGTAATCGCTGAGGTCATCCACATGGAGGCCCATCCCAGCCATGACGTCATCACTGATGTCATGTCTGTTGGCGATGATGTCACCAGTGAAATCGTCCCATGCAATGACGTCATCATCCCCGTGGTTGATGACGTCATCGGCACTGTCGTCCCCAGGGGTGGGGATGATGATGTCACTCCCAGCAATGATGTCATTCCCCGTGATGACGTCACCCGTGGGGGGTTCTTCCAGGCTAAAGGAAGTGACGTCATCGCCGTCAACGAGCCCAGTGGTGATGTCATCACCCGCTGCGTGGGAAGTGACGTCATCACCAGCCTCGTCCGTGACGTCACCAGGTAGGGGGGACCCAATGACGTCACTGGTGGGGACATCTGTGGGGGAAGGGGCGGGGCTGTCCCCCCCCTCGGTGATGTCACCGGTGACGTCACTGCCCTGTCCAGCAACGTTGTCGGCAGTGACGTCATTATCAGTGACGTCATCATCAGGAACATCGTCCTCTGGGGGCGGGGCCACCACGGTGATGGTGATGCCACCAGCCCGGAGGGTGGCACCAGCGGCACCCAGGGCGGTGACGTCACTGTCAATGTCCCCAGCGTCCTCCATGTCCCTTGGGGTGGGGACATCCCTGTCCCCAATGTCCCCAATGTCCCCAATGTCCCCTGGGACCGGGACATCCCTGTCCCCAATGTCCCCAAGGTCCCCTGGGACCGGGACATCCCTGTCCCCAATGTCCCCAATGTCCCCAATGTCCCCAAGGTCCCCTGGGACCGGGACATCCCTGTCCCCAATGTCCCCAATGTCCTTGTCTTTGTCCCCAGGGTCCCTGGAGCTGGGGACATCCCTGTCCCCAATGTCCCCAAGGTCCCCTGGGACCGGGACATCCCTGTCCCCAATGTCCCCAATGTCCCCTGAGACCAGGACATCCCTGTCCCCAATGTCCCCAACATCCCTTTCCTTGTCACCAGCACCCCCTGGGACTGTCACGTCCCTGTCCCAGATGTCCCTTGGGGTGGTGACATCCTTGTCCCCAGGGGCTGGGCCGTCCCTGTCCCCGATGTCCCTCAGGGGCGCGTCCCCAAAATCCTGGCGCCAGGTGTCCCCTGGGGCTGGGACATCCCTGTCCCCAGTGTCCCCAGTGTCCCCAGTGTCCCCAGTGTCCCTCAGGACCGAGGCTTGTGCGTCCCCAACCTCCATGTCCCCCGGGGGGGTGACATCC
Organism: Empidonax traillii; assembly: GCF_003031625.1. Taxonomy (NCBI): domain Eukaryota; kingdom Metazoa; phylum Chordata; class Aves; order Passeriformes; family Tyrannidae; genus Empidonax; species Empidonax traillii. Next base: position 543 of record NW_020961512.1, on the reverse strand, counting down.
CTGTCCCCAACGTCCCTTGGGGTGGTGACACCCTTGTCCCCAATGTCCCTGTCCTTGTCCTCATTGTCCCCCGGGACAGTGACATCCCTGTCCCCAACGTCCTTGCTGGGATGAACTGGGACACCCCTGTCCCCAGGGTCCCTGATGTCCCTCGGGGTGGTGACACCCCTGTCCCCGGTGTCCCTGATGTCCCTCGGGGAGGTGACACCCCTGTCCCCAGTGTCCCTGATGTCCCTCGGGGAGGTGACACCCCTGTCCCCAGCGTCCCTGATGTCCCTCGGGGAGGTGACACCCCTGTCCCCAGGGTCCCTGATGTCCCTCGGGGAGGTGACACCCCTGTCCCCAGCGTCCCTGATGTCCCTCGGGGAGGTGACACCCCTGTCCCCAGTGTCCCTGATGTCCCTCGGGGTGGTGACACCCCTGTCCCCAAGGTTTGGGACGTCCCTATCCCCGATGTTCCTTTCCCAGATGTCCCTCAGAGCGGTGACCCCCCTGTACCCAACAACGTCCCTGTCCCCCATGTCCCCCCTGTCCCCAGTGTCC
>NW_020961511.1:4516-6225 GCF_003031625.1 Empidonax traillii | reverse complement strand
TGGGGACACTGGTGAGGAAGGGCGGGGGCGTGGGGACACCGCGGGGGGTGGGGACACGGGGGACACCCCGGGTGGGGCACTGGGACCCACTGGGTGCTGGGGGAGGGGTGGGGGCTGCTGGGGGAGGGGGCGCGGGGACACCGGGGACACCAGGGGCGGCACGCGGGGACCCACTGGGTGCTGGGGGTGGGGACACGGGGACAGCGTGGGGGAGGGGGCGCAGGGACGCCGGGACACCTGGGATGGCACGTGGGAACCCGCCGGGGCGTGGGGACACGGGGACAACGGGGACTGCAGTGTCACTGCCACGCCCCCCCTGTGCTCCCAGGCCCCCAGTGCCACCACCAGCGTGTCCCCGACCCTCTGTGTCACCTCAGTGCCACCAAGCCCCAATGGCGCTCTGGGGCCCCCCTGTGTCACCCCAGTGTCCCCCTGTGTCACCCCAGTGTCCCTGAGCCCCAATGGCACCCCAAAGTCCCCCCATGTCACCCCAGTGTCCCCCTGTGTCACCCCAGTGTCCCTGAGCCCCAATGGCACCCCAAAGTCCCCCCATGTCACCCCAGTGTCCTCCTGTGTCACCCCAGTGTCCCCCTGTGTCACCCCAGTGTCCCTGAGCCCCAATGGCACCCCAAAGTCCCCCCATGTCCCCCCAGTGTCCCCCTGTGTCACCCCGGTGTCCCCAAGTCCCGCTGGCACCCCAGAGAGGCTCCGCGTCCCCCTGATGTCCCCATCACCCCCATCGTCCCCCCCGATGGCCTCAAGGTCCCTGTCACAGCCCACCGTGGGGGGGTCTGGGGCCACCACAGGGGGGTCTGGGGCCACCACGGGAGGGTCTTGGGACACCACAGGGGGGGCTGGGACCACCGTGGAAGGGTCTGGGACCACCGCGGAGGGACCTCGGGCCACCCGGGGCGGGTCCGGGGCCACCCCGGGCGGGTGCGGGTCCACCCCGGCGATCCCGGGGGGCTGCGGGGCGATCCCGGGGGACAGTGGGGCGATCCCGGGGGACCATGAGGCGATCCCGGGGGACAGTGGGGCGATCCCGGCGAGCCGTGGAGCGATCCCGGGAGACCGTGGGGCGATCCCGGGGAGCCGCGGGGTGATCCCGGGGGACCGTGGGACGATCCCGGCGAGCCGTGGAGCGATCCCGGGAGACCGTGGGGCGATCCCGGGGAGCCGCGGGGTGATCCTGGAGGACCACGAGGCGATCCCGGGGAGCCGTGGGGCTGTCGTGGCTTGCTGCGGGGCGGTCGCGGGGTGGTGCGGGGCGGTCGCGGGATGGTGCGGGGCGGTGACCGCGTGGGTTGGCTCCGCCCTGGGCCGCGCCCGCTCCGCCCTGTCCCGAGCCCGGCGCGGGTGGGACGCGCTGGCCACGGCGTGGGCGCTGTCCCTGCTGTTCGGGCTGCCCCAGGTGGGCATCTTCGGGCAGCGCGAGGTGGCCCCGGGCGAGAGCGACTGCTGGGCCACCTTCATCGAGCCCTGGGGGGCCCGCGCCTACATCACCTGGGTGGCCCTGGCCGTGCTGGTGGCCCCCGCGGCTCTGCTGGGGGGGCTGCAGCTGGCCGTGACCCGAGAGCTCCGGGAGGGCCGGGGGGGTCCGGGGGGGCTCGGGAGAGCCCGGGCCAAGAGCCACAGGATGGCCGTGGTGGTCCTGGGGGTGTTCGTGCTCTGCTGGACCCCCTTCTTCTGCGCCCAGCTCTGGGCGGTGT
>NW_020961511.1:0-2740 GCF_003031625.1 Empidonax traillii | reverse complement strand
GGGACACACGAGGAGCAGGAGCTGCTGCTGCCAAAGGGACTCGCCCGAGGACCCACGGGAAGGACTCGCAGGGGGACACGCCAGGGACACGGGGGGGACACAAGGAAAGCACCAGGGACACGCCAGGGACACGTGAGGACACACGAAGGACTCACAAGGACACGTGAGGACCCAGAGAGACTCACACGAGGACACGCCAGGACACGCGAGGATCCACGAGGGGCTCGCACGAGGACACGCCAGGACACGCCAGGACACGCCAGGACACGCCAGGACACAGGAGAACATGCCAGGACACTCCAGGACACTCCAGGACGTGGGAGGGACTCCAGGACACACCAGGACATGCCAGGACATACAAAGAACACACCAGGACATGTGAGGGACTCTGGGACACTCCAGGACACACCAGGACACTCCAGGACACGGGAGGGACTCCAGGACACTCCAGGACACACCAGGACACTCCAGGACATGGGAGGGACTCCAGGACACTCCAGGACACCCGAGGGACTCCCACGAGGAGCACGAAGGACTCACAGGGGACTCCCCACCTTTAAGGCCGTTAAAAGCGTTTTCATGGGCGCATTCAAAAATAATAATTGTTGATTGAAAATTGCGATTCTTTAAATTCGCAATACCGTAGTTATCACCATTCACAGAGGTTTGTAATTAAAAAAGCGAAATTTATAAATATTAAAAAAAAAAACAACCCACAATTGTAGATACAGGTACACACAAACGTCTGTGCCGGTTGGTTTTAGGGCAATGTCACAGTTCTGATTATAGCAAGGAATTTTGTCTTTCCTTTCCCCTTTCCCCCTCCTGCATGTGTGTGTTAATGGGCCATCAGATAAACAAAGGAGTTGGCCTGAGCCCTCAATGACCGAGACATTAATCTCCCAGCAACGAGGGGGGAGGAATTGGGAAAAGGCCAGGGTGTGTGTATGGAAAGGGGTGGGGAGGAATTGGGGAAAGGCCATGGTGTGTGTATGGAAACAGGTGGGGAGGAATTGGGGAAAGGCCATGGTGTGTGTATGGAAACAGGTGGGGAGGAATTGGGGAAAGGCCATGGTGTGTGTATGGAAACAGGTGGGGAGGAATTGGGGAAAGGCCAGGGTGTGTGTATGGAAAGGGGTGGGGAGGAACTGGGAAAAGGCCAGAGTGTGTGTATGGAAAGGGGTGGGGTTTGGGGGTTGGAGCTCAGCTCTGGAGCGGGAGGAGGAGGCAGCAGCGAGCAGGAGAGACTGCCTGGTTGCTGCTTTGTCTTTTCCTGTGGGAGAGGAGTTTTTTTGCTGCTGTTTCTCTGCGCAGCTGTTTGCTGGTTGCAGGCTTCGCTCACCGCGAGATCTTCGCCAATTGCAATTGAAAATTGAAATTCTTTGAATTCGTAATACCGTAGTTATCGCCACTCACAGAGGTTTGTAATTAAAAAAGCGAAATTTATAAATATTAAAAAAACCCGCAGTTGTAGATACTGGTACACGCAAACGTCTGTGCCGGTTGGTTTTAGGGCAACATTATTTAAGGCACATTTTAGTCGTCACTGTTCTCAATAATTAAAGTTTCTGCAACCAAATCTTCGTGGATATTTGGGAATTGTTACAGAGGTTCTGAGTTGGTTTAGTTCACGTTAATAGAACGCTTTCCAAACGCGGTTATTGATCATATTTTGGGCTTAATTTGAGCTTAATATGGGCTTAATTTGGGCGTTTTTAGGCGTAATAAGGGCGTAATAAATTTTTGCTCGGGAGGGGGCGTGGCTTCTACGGCGGGGGCGTGGCCTGCGCGGGGGACACAATGCCGTGTAAATTCCCCCCCCCTCCCCCCAACTTCATCACCGCCGGGATTCAGAGGGGGAAGACGTTTTATAATTACAAACAACGCGAGTTTCGTAAAGTTTCCGACGTTTTTAAAAAAGGGCGGGAAGCGGGAGGGGACGAACTACAACTCCCGGCGTGCCCCGGGGGGAGGAGATCACGTGACCAAAACACCGACCCTTCTCATTGGCCCGCCGGAGTCACGTGGTGAACTACAACTCCCAGCGTGCCCCGCGCGCTCAGCTGACCGTCCCACGGCGCTCCCCATTGGCCCTCGCGGGTCGCGTGACGCCCCCCCCCCCCCCGGTCTCGCCACCGTTTTTCCGCACCTTCCGCCAGTACCGGGCGTTCCCCCCCCCCCCTCAATTCCCGCCCGCTCTGCCGGTACCGGACGGCCCCTCCTCGATTTCCGCCACCCTTCAGAGGTAACGGACGCCACCCTTTTCAATTTCCGTTTTCGCTTTCGCCCCCCTCCCCCTCCCCACCCGCATCGCGTCCCGCACCCGCCGTCATGACAGAAGCGGGCGGGGCAGGGCAAGATGGTGGCCGGAAGCGGCTTCACTTCCCCTCCGTTTCGTCCGCTCTGATTGGCTGTGGCCACCCCTCTCGCGTTCCGATTGGCCATTCCTCCCAAAAGTGGGCGGGACTTCCGGTGGCAGTTCCGGGCTGGGAGCGGGGTGAGCGGAGGGGGGGGAGGGGCGGATTTTTGGCGTCTTTTGGGTTTTTTTTGGGGGGTTTTGGGGTCAAATCGTCCCCTCAACCCCCCATCAGGCCACCATGAGCCTGCAGTGGACGGCGGTGGCCACGTTCCTGTACGCGGAGGTTTTCCTGGTGCTGCTGCTCTGCGTCCCCTTCGTGTCGCCCGCCAGGTCTGGGGGGGATTTTGGGGGGTCCTGGGGGGGCTTGGGGGGTTATCCTGG
>NW_020961510.1:5138-6226 GCF_003031625.1 Empidonax traillii | reverse complement strand
AAGCTCGCAGTGTTATAAATACAAGTTGATTGTATGCTGTAGCTCTGACACCAGATCCATTGCTTTATTATCCATTCTTGTACTGCTGAATTTCATTCCCATATATTTGTGAAATAAACACTGCGAAAAAGAGTCAAAATTCATGCCTCCAGTCACTGTAGCCTCAGACATAATAATGAGGAACTTGAAGAAAAGTTTTAGACTGGAATTATTCATTGCACTGCTGAATAACTTGTGAACTACAACTATGCATTGAAGTGTGACTGATGGGCACAGTGACATTTTAACCTGAAGATATCTTTTCTTCCGGTTCAGAAATTATGGCACTTGGCAGGGACTCAATCCTAAAATAGAACAAAAGAATTACATGAGCATCAAAGTAGAGCAGCGTCTAGCACTACTACCTTGCCAAAATTTGCAGCATTTGAGTTGGGTTTTAAAAGTGATCTAGTTGTACTGGTGGCTGCTTAGTACAATTGTGGACTAAAAGTGGGGGTGAATGCATCTTTAAATCACAGGTAAACAATGCAGTGGTAGTGCAGCTATATCTAGAAATATATGCAGCATTCCCTAGAGATCTTCGGATATGCCAGGGAAAAAAAAAAAGTGAAAAAATCTGCCCTGTTCCAAGATTATACTCAAAAGTATAGTTACCATTTGTATACACTTGACGGTTTTTCATTGCTGTCCCATTGGCTACATAAAATCCATGAACTGGCACCAACCATTGAGGGTAGAGCACAAACCTAGAAATCACTGTTATATAAAGGACCAGGATGCCACTTTCTTTAGGACTGAGGAAAGATCTGAACAAGTCTTAAATCTTAGTCTGTAATCCAGAAACAGCTTCTGGCATCCTGCAATGGAAATGACCAACTTGCTTTCCTGGTAACAACAGACACAACTGTGGAACAGTTTTGTAACACTCTCTCTGTCTGGCACTAAGAGGAAACTTTCGGGCATACTTTTCATTTTTGCTGTGTCTTATTGATGTTCATATAGTTCAAGCATTATGCTCGCCTGGAAGCTATCTGATGTTACTACCTGTACAACCCATCATAAATAATCATCCTCTGCTGACAACTCCA
>NW_020961510.1:0-2248 GCF_003031625.1 Empidonax traillii | reverse complement strand
ATCCTGAATTGTGTGCCCCTAGGCTTCTAGATATAGAAAAACAGCTGAACATATTAATCTTCCTCTCCAAGGACACATTGTATGTGAAGTTCACGCTTTACTATGGGTTACTTAGTTCACTGTTTTTTGGGGCTGCGATTACCGTTTTCTTATTTGTTTGTATGGAACAGTAAAGTTCTCACTATGAAGTTTCAACATCATGAATATAGATCTTGAAGGCTGGAGGAGACAGCTGAAAAAAAAATCCGTCTTTCAGGCCTTAGACAACCATTGTTACTCCACCATTTGTTGTTTACTGAAAATAGTAAACCAGAAAGCTAAAGAAATCTCTTTATTAAATTAAACATATTGTCGGTGACTCCCTTTTCTTTTTCTGCCGTTTCCCTCACTGGTGAACACAGGTTCACAGTGGGGCAGCAGCGGATTGGGAGCCTTGGCCAGCCAGTGTAACATTTCAAAACACAAACTGAAAATGTGTTGTGATGTGAACACCTTCTGTTGATCCATATGCGCTAATGCAGACTGTAGCTTGCTTTCACCATTAATGGGGTGAAACAAACTCAGCATGCACTTGCAAGTACTTCAGGATTCAGTGAAGCTTGTAGTTATCATGAAAGTCTAAGGTGGCAGATGAAAGAAAGGAAAGAATTGCCCTCTGGAAAGAAAGGAGAGGAAAAAGTATCAATCCTTTCTCTCTTTTCTTCTAATTGTACCAAAAAAACAAAACAAAACAAAACAAAACAAAAACAAACAAAAAAAAAAAACCAAAACAAAAAGAGAAAACCTAAGGTTGTAAAGAAATAAAATACCACATGAGCTGGGAGTTAAAAACTTAAAGGAGAAGGGGGAAACAGATCAGCAAATGTTTGTGTTAGAACACTGTTTTCTTTACAGAGTTGTTTATTTGGAGTCATATCACTTAATGAAGACTGTAGTCCTTCTATTCCCAACTTACATATGCCATGTGGTACAGGGCAGGACTCCTGGGGAGCTCAGCTGAAATGGCTTCTCTGCTGGACTGGAGACAGGACTACTGTCTCTATGGCACTGTTTCTTACTTTGTCTTTTTGTGAAACATCAAGTTTCACCATTAGTTGCCTGTTGGAAGAAGATGATTTTAACGTCCTGCATGGGCTCACATAATGATCATTCAGTCATCTTTAGAATGTTTGTCATCTTTGCCTGTTCCCTATCTACATGTTGGAAGGCAACATCAAGTTCAGTCAAGAAATTTGTATAATTTGCATTTTTAGCATCATGTTGTCATTAATGGAAGGTCAAGTTCTTCCTAAAATACAGAACCAAACAACATAACTGTGCTTTTGGCTTTGTGACGTACTTCCTCCTACCTAGCAGCCCTTGCAATCAAGCGGATCAGGACACTGGCAGAGGATTTAAAGGGCATGCAAACAGAGGTGTCAGAGCATTCATTCACAGTTCCTTTCCACTTCATGTAGTTTTACACATTTCAGGTCAGTTGCTTGAAGCACCGTTAATGCTGCTTACAGCTGCTAAAATTACTCACAGAATGTTCTGTACAGCTAGGGAATAGCAACTGCCAAGGGGATTGCGGGCATGGAGTTAATGCCTGTGGATGAAGACTCTTGCATGTGTATTCATGGTAGTAGTAAACTGGTGTGAGCTTGAGCCTCATGCTACTTCCAGGTAGCAAAGCCTGTCAGGATCTACGCCATTCACCCGATAAATACTTTATTTTACCTACAGAAATGTTTTATGTACCATTTCCTTTAGAGTTTTTAGACTGATAGTATCATACCAATTATGTGTGCTTCAGACAGAATGCTTTTCTTTCATGAATACTAGATATTATATAACTGGGAGAGCATAAACACGAATATTCTCACTGAAGGAATTCCAGGTTCTCCACCCAGAATGAACCTGCATGTAACCTGCATCCAACCATATGTTGGATCTTGAACCTGAAGTCTGGGACTATCACTCCTGCCTGATAGTATCAGAGAATATTTAAGAAATATATATTTATATTTATATTTATATATTAATAATATATATAATAGAAGAAACCCCTAGAGGCTGCCTGGTCTAACCCCTTCCTCAAAGCAGGTCCAGTTAGAGCCAGTTGCTCAGGACAGTGTCTGGCTAAGTTTTGTGTATTTACAAAGATAGAGATTTCACAGCTTCTTTGGGCATTTCTCTCAATGCTTATCCATCTCTCTCTTTTTTTTTTTTTTTTTTTTTTTTTTTTTTTTTTTTTTTTTTTTTTTTT
>NW_020961509.1:0-6226 GCF_003031625.1 Empidonax traillii | reverse complement strand
TCCCCAAAGAAAGAATAAGAAAAAGACATAATCTCTAAGAGTGGTGTCTCCATCAGCTAGACAGATGTAGGGTGTGGAGATGAGATTCTTCCCTCCTTCTGCCTGAGAGAGAGAAAGCAATTCTAAGTTTGATTTTGGGGTGTGCAGATTAAAAAGGGTTTGCTTGGATTTTGGTTTCACTAATCTCTTTATAGCCCTTCGTAACCGTGCTCTTTAACTTGTATTTTATAAATTAATGCCTTTGTTTGCCTGGTTTGAGTTAAAAATTATTTCAGCTGTTGGTAGGATACAAGGCCCCATGTATCTACAGGCATAGTAACATTGGGATGAGGGCACTGGAGCAAATCAGAAATGCCAAATTTCCACATTTTGGAGGTGTCCAAAGAGTGACAGGCTGTTCTTCTGAACTCTAAGAGCTGTGCAGGAAACACCTTCTGCTGACCTACACGAGGTAGGTCAGTTCTTTGACAGCAGCAAAACAGCGAGGAAAATAGTCATGTCAGTAATTTTCAACATTCTTCCCAAAGAAAGGGATAATTCTGCAATGTTCTTTCCAAAATCACAAAAGAAAAAACCAAAACCTTCCTGTAGTGAATTGGTTCTGCTGCAGGTTGTTGCAAAGGCAAGTTCTTTGTAACTCTTAGTCCTCTTGGATGGTATTTATTTGTCAAAACACAGATATACAGTGCTGCTTAAAATGTCCTTGGAATGGCAACCCGGCCCCAAAAAAAGGCACAAGGCTTTTGTGGAAGCCACAGAACATGTGAGGTGGGTCTAGATGTAATTCCTGGGATATAAAAGCAAAATATAGACACAGTGCCCTCATTCCTTTAAGCTTCTCTGTCTATTCCTCATCCTGTTTAGATGTTGGTCTTTGAGGCAGGGAATGTGTTTGGCTGTGTTTGAATGGATGCTGAATGAGAGAATTGCCACTGGATATGGGGAATGAAAGGGATTAAACAAATTGGAAAATTTGTGAAGATGTGGTTAACCTTTTTTTTTTTTTTCCTCATTCTAAATCCAGAGAAGAAAAATACAGTAGAATTGTGAACTCTCTGAAGTTCAGAGAACATGAAATGCTATATTTTAATATTTAAAAAAAACACCTGAAACATTAAACAGTTATAAACTCTTCAGAAATACCCCATATGAAATAATAATTTTTAGCAAAATACGCTTAATATTTTAACAGAGGAAATAGAGCATTTTCATATTTTTACAATTTCAAACCCTGTTTTTCAGAATTGCTTAGGAGGCAAGACACTCATTGACAATGACACTTTCCCAGCAAATAAGGTACCTTTTGAACAAACTGGAACTTAAAAAAGCAAATAGAAAAAACCCTTTTTTGATAAATTCCCATTGATTGCACATTCCTGATGCTTGAGGAACACTCTTGGATGCTACAGTAGAGACTGTTACACTGTCCACAGGCCTTTTCAGGAGTTCATTACAACTGTTTGATTAGTTCAGGACTACTGAAAATTCTCCAAAGTCAGGGTTTTGAGAGAAACAGTTTTGATGTCTGTCATGGTTTAAGGCTCAAAGGATTCTTTTTCAAAATTATTAAACCCAAACATTTCAACTTAATCTGAACTTCAGTGAGGCTTCATAATACTATTATTTTTTTAGCATTTTTTTTTGTCTGGATTTAGAATAAGAAAACATCATTTCTGTTCACAGAATCACAGAATCATTTAGGTTGGAAAAAACCTCCAAGGTCATTAAGTCCAACCTGTGACTAATCCCCACTTTGCCAACCAACCCAGAGCACTTAGTGCCACGTCCAGTCATTCTTTGCACACCTCTGGGGATGGGGACTCCACCACCTCCCTGGGCAGCCCCTTCCAGTACTTAACAACCCCTTCCATGAAGAAATTCCTCCAGGTATTCACACCACTTGTCCATTAAATGTACCTCAAAGAAAAACAGTTGCTGCCATTACACTTTTCACCACATCCACAGACCACATCTCAAGCTACAAAGCAAGGTGGGACATCCCACCTTGCCCGCACCGGTTCCCCAGAAGCCCTCCAAGCTCTGTCAATGCTTCCATGAAACTTGTCTCTGGATTTTAAAGTTGGGAGAGACATTAAGATGTCACATCATTTTGGTGAAAGATTTCTGCCTTATGCCTGGTCTGTAGGCCACGGTCTGCCTACCCCAGAAGAAATGTCCATGCTCATATTTAATCCCTTATGTCATCTCCTCCTGGACAGAGCAATCTGATCCCAAAGAGCATCCTGATGATCAGCATGCAGAGGAGGTTACGTGTTTGCTTGCACAAAGGAGCAGAGCGAAGACCTACTCATCCTCAAAAAGGATGCACCTAAAGGGAGGTTGGGTGCACATCAGGAGTCAAAAAATCATGGAATGATTTGGGTTGGAAGGGACCTTAAAGTCCATCCAGTTCCAACCCCCCTGCTGTGGGCAGGGACACCTACAGTGACACGAGTCAGCAGTAGAATACACTCAGTATCAGTGGTATGTTGGCTGATTTGGGTTATTTCTTCCCTCTCCTGTCTTTGCAGCTTCTTTGGCCACTCTCTGTGGCCTGACACCTTCTTCTACTGACTGCAGAGAAGACAGAGCCACCTTCATTGAATGTGATATCCAAGTGACAGTGGGTCCCCACCAGCAGAGAGGATCTGTGTCCTACCTCTATGTCTGCGAGGACAGCCCTGCTCGGTGGCATCACAGGGACACCACCCCACCCCAGAGGTGTTTTGCTGGACTCTTTGCCAGGTTAGTGCTCTACCTCTCCAACAGCTGGGTGAATCCATCCGTGAATAACATCCCCTAGATGTTATTCCACCTTTTGCAGAATTGGCCCCTGACAAATGATGGACTGAAGGATCAAATTCCAAGGGAATGGCCTGAAGTTGTGTCGGGGCAGGTTTAGGGTGGATATTAGATAAAGGTTCTACCCCCAGAGGCTGGTTGGGCACTGGAACAGGCTTCCAAGGGACATGACCACAGCACCAACGCTTCCAGAGCTTGAGGAACATTTGGACAATACTCTCAGGTACATGGTGTGACTCTTGGGAATGGTCCTGTGCAGGGTTGGACTCAATGATCCTTGTAAGTCCATTGTGAGTCCCTTCTAAGTCAGCATATTCTGTGAAATTCCTAATTCTTAGGCTGATGCCAACAGAGCAATTTAGCCTGGAGACCACTAGAGAGCTCTGCTGGGTTGTGAAATTCACTCCTTGTGCCTATCAAAGCATCTCTACCCCCCTCCTTCCCTCATGTCTTTTTAAAGTGTTTGAGAGACATCAGAAAATCCATCTCGTAAAGAGCCTGCTTTGTTCCTTCTTAGGTTTTAATATTTATCTTCTGATCCAAAGCAACATCTGGTGAATGCCAGTGGGGAAAAAGATTAGGCATTATGAAAAGCAGAAGCTTTTTTTTTTTTTCCTATTTTCCCCCCACACTTCTTTTTCCTGACTTGCTTCCCCCCATCCTTCCTCTCTCCAAGCAGTTTCTCGAGTAAAGACTCACAGAGGAAATTCATCAGGCTCTGCAATATTTGCTCAGCAAGGGTGCTCAGGCACTTACTCATAGCTCAGGCTTTGCAAATCCAAAGCCAAGTTGTCCAGGAGTATAACTCGGAACTGTTGTCTTTGATGGAGCAGTGGGGATTTACACCTGCAGAGCTTTTACTTCCAGGAGTAAGAGGAATGTCTGAATTAGGGAATAAACAGATGAACCATAGTATGGTTTGAATTGGAATGAACCTTAAAACTCATTAAGTTCCAACCCCCTGCCGTGGGCAGGGCCACCTTCCACTATCCCAGGTTGTTCCAAGCACTGTCCAGCCTGGCCTTGGACGCTTCCAGGGATGGGGTAGCCACAGCTTCTCTGGGCAACCCCATCCTCACAGTAAAGAATTTCTCCCTAATACCTAACCTAAATCTCCCCTCCTTCAAATTAAGGCCATATCCCTTTGTCCTATCATTCCATGTCTTCGTAAAAAGTCGCTCTTCAACCTTCTTGTAAACCCCTTTTTAGGCACCGGAATGAGATGAACAAAACTTCCCGAAAGTTATATAAGTATATAGAGAATTAGAAGAGCTCTGCAATGCACTGCCCATGATTAGCTGCACATGCTAAACCCACTCCTGGCTGCTGCATTTTGCCACAGTCCAGGTATTTCAGTGGAATTGCAGAGATCTGGTCCCCATTCCTACCTGATGCTCACATCAAAGCTGGTGCTGTGAGTCATCAGAGGGAGTTCTGGATACCCTGAATTCCTCAGGAAAAAAAACAACTGACATTTATTTTACAAAGGCACAAACTGTAAAATTTTTTTTAACTTGTTTAAAAATATAAAAAGTAGGAGTTTAAAAATGAAATTAATTAAAAAAAAAAAAAAAAAAAGTTTTCACATTCACAGCACCTGCCTGTCAGTCTGTCATTTCTTCCCCATTGATTTTTTAAGTTTCACTTGGGTTTCATAAGGTCTGGACTTAAAAAAAATCATGTCAGTTTGGAGAAAATCATTGTTAGGCAGAAAGAAATTATTTTCCTGTTGAGTGGAAGGAAGGCAGAGTTCTGCCCTGATCTGTACAACTGGCCAAGGGTCCAAAATCACACAGTGCACTGGTAATGTCCTGGAACGTCCCAGGAGATGGGGAGGACAGATTTATAGGGGAGGCGAGAGTAGGGAGTCCTAGAGGGGGAAAAGAACCTCTGAAATTTAACTAATTTTGGAAAAAATCCCTGAAATTGAACTAATTTTATCAGTCTTATTGCTCCCAAAAGAACCTGTGGCAGAACAAGAAACTTCAGGAGCCTTACCTTGTCTGGCTGAGCTTTGCTTTGTTTTTCCTCTTAAAAGCGTAAGCCCAAACCAAGGAACCAACAAACTTGAGAGCAACACAACAATCCAATATGTGTTTCCTTTTTGCTTCCTGTTCTCTGAGTGTCAAAATTGTGCTCAGCTATTCACTGATTAAAAAAATGTATCTGCAATGATGCAATAATAATAATAATAATAATAATAATAATAATAATAATAATAATGCTTTTCTTCTTGCCTCTTTTCTTGTTTTGGGCTGCCACTGTGGAGAAAGCCATGAAGTCCGTTTGCTGATTCTTTGCTTACTGTTTTCCCTGTGCTTTTAATCCAGTTTATTATTCCTTCAGGAAATCTTATTAGGAAAAATAAAATCACTCAATGTTTTCTTACTTACTATTTTCAAGTTTTTTTAAAATCTTCTTCAACCTCTTTCTTATTTTCATTAACTTTCCCTTGTGCTCATGCTTGTCCTTTAGTTAGAAATTCAAACTTGGGCTCATGAGCAGTTTTCCAGAGTCCTGATGTTTTCTTCTGGTGAATCTGTTTCTAAAGTGATCCATCTAAAGGGAACTGGGGGCAAAGATTTGTTTGTTTTCAAATGAGTTTCCTGATTTGAGAAGTCTGGGAAGAAATAAAGAGGTTTAAATCATCCAAACTGACCTATTTCAGCACTTCTGAAAACTTTTTTTTTTTTCACATTTCAGTTCAGAAAAATGTTTTATTTAAAAATATTAATGAAATTTGTAGCACAGTGTTAGAAAATTGAAGTGTTCCAACCAGAAAAGAACTACTTGGGGAATTCCTGAATGAATACACATTGATTACTGTAATTAATAATAATAAAAATAAGTATGAGTTCAAGTTCTGTGCAAATGCTCAAGAGTTAAGACAACTGTCCTGGGATGGGGACAAAACTACTGAATTAATTCCTGGTTTAAGTGCACATTGAATCTCTCCTGATCCCTTTTATGAGTTTTATAGAATCATAGAATGGTTTGGGTTTGAAGGGGCCTTAAATCTCATCTTGTTCCAACCCCCTGCCACGGGCAGAGACACCTTCCACTATCCCAGGTTGCTCCAAGCTCCGTCCAACCTGGCCTTGAGCACTTGCAGGGACGGGGCAGCCACTGCTTCTCTGGGCAAGTTTTTACAATAGTTTAAATAAATCTTTTCCTTTTCTAGTCTTTACCACAGCCCATCCTTTATGAACACATCGTGGCAAAAGTATATTCCTTAGAAGAGTTGCAAGTTTTGCCATTAACAACACCTGTGTCAATGTACATTCCTGAATTCCCTTTAATAATTAATTCCTTTTATTCCTTTTCCTTTAATCACTGCAATTTGTTGACTGTTTTCCAGCATCAGTGTTTCAGGATGTGGTTACATGAGGACAGGAAGGAACTTCTGTTTGCTTACAAGCAAAGC
>NW_020961508.1:2375-6229 GCF_003031625.1 Empidonax traillii | reverse complement strand
CAGTGTCAGAAATCCAAAATTAGGTAAGACTAATCGTCTACATATGAAGAATTTTTTCTGGTCTTCTCAACAAGAGTAAACACTTCTCCAGTCTGGGACATTACTAAAGCAAACTGGTCTGAGGGAAATAACAAGAAAGATGATCAAGATCTAGAAAATCCAACCCATGTGACAAGGTTTAAGGAATTGCTAACTCTAGGAAAGGGAATATTACAGGAGACACAACAATTTTCTTAAAATGTGTACAGAGAGCAGCTACAAAGGGAAAGGGAATATATCCTTCTTCACATCATTTTTGGCTAAAACTAAAAGAACAGAGAGTGTAGACTTCATCAATGCATGTTTAAGTAAGTCAATAGTAAAATAGTAAAAGCTTTCAAATAGTGGGATAGTTAAGCACTGGAGCTGATAATCAGAGAGCTGTGGACTTTCCACATTTTGAGACTTTCAATAAGAGTGGGAAAATCAGCCCAAATACATTTGCTGTACATTGCAATCACAGTATTACAAGTCTGTAGCACTTACGTAGATGAGGCCTTTATCCTTACACTCTGTTTCAAAGTGAAAAGTTTGTGTTCACTTCAGCAGAAGCACACCAGGGTCTAATTTCAGGAAAGCTTAAAAGAAATGGCCTTTTAAAAGGTGTTTTCTTGGGATCTGCAGTCAGTTGCCTGAAAAGTGGAGAGACATACTTTCTCCTTTTTTATTTGTCTAAATAGGCAGATAATCCTTTCTGTGTAAGGCATTTTTGTGTGGAGAACAGTGTTATAACAGACCAAAACCAGCTTCTCTGCAAACAGAGAAAACCCCCTCTGCCAGGAAGCTGACTGTATGGCTGGACAAACAAGAGTTACTGTGGTGCTAAGAAACACAAGCACGTGGGATAAAGGCAGGACAGACCAACTAAAAAACCATTTCTTGTTATAATCTGATGTGGATGATATGTTAATGCACAACTATGACTGTATCTTCCCTCAGAGAGGCTGCATGTTGCAGCATCAGCTGTTGCTGAGCTGGAAAGCGGGAAGGTGAACTCATTACAGGCCCACTCAGAGATCACCTTTCCAAAGGAAGTTACAATTTCAAACAAGTGCTTGTTTCAGATGTGGGCATCGATGGCACAGATTAAGTACTGGCTAAAACACAAGAAGTTTCACCTCAACATGAGGAAGATCCTCTTTACATGGAGGGTGTCAGAGCACTGGAACAGGTGCCCAGGGCGGGCACGGAGTCTCCTTCCCTGGAGACATTCCAAACCCACCTGGGTGTGTTCCTGTGTTACCTGTCCCAGGCCGTTGGACTGAATGATCTCCAGAGGTCCCTTCCAACCTTGAAAATTCTGGGATACTGTGAAGTAGCAGCAGTAAATAACCTTGCTCCAACAGGTACCACCACCTGTGCCACATGAGCTGACCAGGACACGGCTGGATGTCTCCTCCTCTGCCCACTCCCAGCACTCACCCCACACATAAAACTGGGGTAACAACGGACATGCTGCACATAAATTAGGACAACAGCAATGGAAACTTCAACTGAAATAGGACTGGGAGTTTGCAATTATGCTGGTTATAATCTGTAATAATTATTCTTCATTCTGTTGAGAAGTTCTAGGCTGGTATTTACTGACAGACACAGAGGTATACGTGAACAAAACTGGTGTGAGTCCAGCATAAAAAAAATTACCCTATTAGTATTCTACTCACACTATTTACAATCCAATTGCTATTTTTTTACTGTGACTTAATGTGGTTTCTACATTGAGTCTTTTTAATTAAATGTTTTATATGCATCATTAGTAAAACTTTTAGCTTTTTAAAATTAATTTTGGATTGTGTGTTGTTCAAATTTATTATTCATTGAAGTATGTTAAGCATCTCAGAAACCTCTTTTACATGCATTCCCTAAACACATATAAATCACACAATGTGTAAATACACCTAATATAATTAGCACTTTCAAACGTGTGGTTGTACCATTCATACCTCCCAACTGCAATTAGAAAACAAAGTATAAAGTGTAATTAGAATCTCAAAAAACTAAATATTAAAAATCCTTAATTCTATGTTATTATTAAAATTTAAGGCTATTAATACATTAATTTTCACAGGGTTTGCTCCTCACTGGAGTCTAAGAATAAGCTAGCTTATTTTCAGTAGTTAATTTTTAATCAGCTCCATGTTTTCACAAATTAGGCAAATTATTCTCAGTTAGCAGGAAATAGTATTAATGAAAATATTTATTTTCATTAATGTTTATAAAACTGTATGTCTTAATCAAATATAGACATTAGGTCTAAATTAACCCAAATAGTTTCCGTGTATACAAATTAGTTATCTCCGTGGCTACATGAGCTGATAGACTGGTGTTTCATACAAGGTACGTGCACCAGAACATAAATCTATTATTGAACAAAGCAGCAAATCTGTGTCTTTATGGCCAAAGATGTGCTATAGTTGGATGCTGGCAGCACAACCTGTTGTCACACACGAGATTTGCATTTTAAACTCTTTCACTGAACACTTTGTTGCTTACGACACTTTTAGTCTATATTCACTTTTCTACATGAAATGTGCAGGCCTGTCTATTATTACACGATTTTCTTAATAAAAAGCATGGCTTGCCCTTGCCATGTGGCTTCTCGGCATGGAAACCACAGACCTTGCCATTCCAACCACCACGTTAATGAAGAATACTAGAACTGATGTTGTTAAATTGGAATCTATATGTGTTGTCTTGAGCAGTGTCAGAGGCAGTGATTTAAAAGTATTTTTTTTTAATTTACAGGATGACATAAACATCAGTAAGGCCTAAAGGAATGTAAATCTACCACCTCCCAGGGGGAGTTAAGTATTAGGGTTTTGACAGTAACTAGGTAGCTGCCAGATTCTCCAAAAACACCTTATGCACTTTGTGTTTCTGAAAATGCCCCTGCACTCCCATTGCTCTCTTCAGGATTCCTAATAGCCCCAGAAATGTATTTGAAAACAAAATCTGAGCATTTATTTGTAAAATAAAGGATTTTTATTTGACTTTCTTCAGAATTTCCCCTGGCAATTTAAAATTAATTAAAATCTGTTGAGCCATATGGTGACTCTTCTTTTTCTTAACAAACATTATGACTTTCCTATTTTCTACCACGATTTTTCCCATTTTTGCCATAACAAACAACAAATCTTAGAGAGCTCGTAGCACACAGACATCACTGGTTCAAATATTAATGCAACTGCACAAACAGACCAAAAGGGACCACAATAGAAAAATGTTTTCAAAGCATTTTAGGCAAGTGAACCTTGTGTGATTAAATATGCACTGTAACAAAACCGACTTTCACATTCATGAGTAGAGCAGAGTCAAAAAGAGCATGGGTCATGGCACTGATCTTTTTCTAAGCTGTAGAGAACCTGCCTTTATATTTATGGTACAGAATTACACATCAGTGTTTTTTGTGCCACCCATCATTGCATTTCTTAAATTGCACTATAACTGAGCAATAAATATAATGCATTGATTCCAGATTAGATGGAAACAATCTTGCTGAAGCTTCTTCTCATGAAGAGCGAGAGCAGAGTTTACACCTGTGGAACCACATCACTGCGAGTGTGGCTTGGACTGAAGCATATTTGAAGAGCAGCTCCTTAAGCAGAAACCTCTGCCATCCATCCATCTCTGCATCCATCTCCCTCCATCTCTCCTCTGCACCAACTGCTGCTTTGCCAGCTTTCTCACTGACCAGTGCCAAGTGATTTAGCCCCTGGTAAGGAAAAAGGCAAAAGCCGGATCTGTCTGGCTTTACTGGATCTGTCAAATCCAGTCAAAATGTGACATCAATATGTCATTGCATCAACAAATTGTGA
>NW_020961508.1:0-2028 GCF_003031625.1 Empidonax traillii | reverse complement strand
TCTCCCTCCATCTCTCCTCTGCACCAACTGCTGCTTTGCCAGCTTTCTCACTGACCAGTGCCAAGTGATTTAGCCCCTGGTAAGGAAAAAGGCAAAAGCCGGATCTGTCTGGCTTTACTGGATCTGTCAAATCCAGTCAAAATGTGACATCAATATGTCATTGCATCAACAAATTGTGAAATGAATGCACCTGCTTCTGATGCATTAGGGAAAAGGCCTGTTCCAATACACACTGTACTATTAGTCTCATATCTAACATTTGGATCTTGATGAATTCTATTTACAAATAACGTATCATGAAAAATAAAATAGCATGAATAATTACTCCTGAATTAACAGTTTTTCTTACTATAAGTGGACTTCCATATTCTGTTGGAAAAACTTAAATTATTATGCATATTCTTAGATTTAGAAAAACTAAGTAATCCTGCACACTGTGTTGACAAATTTCACCCAGCTTTCCCCCTGAGAAAAACACAAAAGCCTTTACTTAGAACAACAATAAAAAAGGACATTTTCAAGTGCTTTAGAAACATTCAGCTACTATAGAAACCTGCACACTACCACAGGAATGGATAATCTGGATCTACTCTAGCCAGAAAGAAAAAGTGCACCTTCAAGATTACTAAAAGCTTAAAAGTCTAATAAATCTCTGTTCAACAAATAGCTAAGGCACCAGGGCTCCAGGTTTAAACAGGACTCACTTTTTTTCATCTAGACCTATACTTTCTTCTAAATTGAGCACAAAGGCAGCCAGATATTTATTTCTGCAAAATATGTAGTCTGCATTTTGTGTATTAAGTGAAAAATTCAAATCTAATACTTCCATCTAAGTGCAGTCACCTTATGTATTACACAGTGAAGTTTTACAGTAATACACGTCTAACATGTATGGACAATCCCAAAGAAATATTTTAAGCTCATCAGCTCTTAATTGAGGTTTTCAAAGCAGCTTAAGGGATTTAGACAAAAAATACTCATTTCCTATTTCCTTTTATCATCGATACGTGGCTAAACTTCTCGGCTGCTCTGAAAAATCTCAGTGAGCTGGATACATATTCACTGGATGTAAAAGAACTGTCGCTTTTGCTATCTATCTAAAAGATAAAACCCTTAAGCTTAAGTGAAAAAAATAATTGGATAGATTTTGCTTGTGCCATTGCTGATGACTTTACGAAGACGTGTTCTGCAAAAGTCCATTTTTTAGCTGAATCGGAGCAGTTCAAAAAGGCTTATTTAGTTAGCTGAAATGAGAGCTATGATGATACAAATGTGCTGGTTTCAGGAATAAGAAATCTATTTTGCATTGCTCCAGTACTGGAACATGCTTAAGATTGGGTTGCTCTGGTCTATCAAAAGCATCATAAAGTTTTGTACAGCTTAATAGTAAAGCTTGGGAACTGTGAGCCAAGAAATTACAAAATCTAGCAAATTCCAGGCGCTGAATGTTTCCTGCGCTGCTGAGTATAGATACACTGCGTAGGACAGAAATTTACAATGAAATTGAAGCAGCTGCTCCTTTTAGAGGATTAGAAGTTTAAGGTTTGAGCTATGGGAAGAGGAGAAAAAAGCTGGATCCAAGATGATGCAAGTGTCTCCTGCATGATTTAGCCAGGCCTGTTGTGCCAGTTTGCAAGGTCAGAATTTTGCATGTACGGGCCAGTGCCAGCTTTTTGCCTATATAACAGTGTCTTTGCTAAGTGCTGAAAAACGCTACCACGCAATGCTACCGAGCCTGAATGAGACTCTCCTGATCTTTTCTGGGAATCGCAATCCATCACGTTTGCTCTTCATACGCACAGCTCAAGGTAGGGCCCGGCCCGAGCACATCACTGAAATCCGGCTAATTACGGCCGGGGAGCGGCGGGGAAGGGCTGGGAGCGAGTCCCGCTTTGGAAGCAGCGACCATTCCCGGGATGCGCTCCCTGCGCAGTCCCTCTCCCTCCACGCGGGGAGGTAAAACTCGCGGCTCCGTGTGCCACATCCAGGTTTTGCCGTGTCCTGGCTCCGGGACGCTCCGATTTTGTT
>NW_020961507.1:0-6229 GCF_003031625.1 Empidonax traillii | reverse complement strand
CCCTCACAGCCAAGAATTTCTTCCTAATATCTGATCCAACCCTGCCCTCAGTCAGTTGAAAGCCATTCCCCCTTGCCCTGTCACTCCAAGCCCTCATCAAAAGTCCCTCTCCTGCTCTCTTGCACTGGAAGGGGCTCTAAGGTCTCCCTGGAGCCTTCTCTTCTCCAGGCTGAACATCCCCATCTCTCCCAGCCTGTCTCCAGAGCAGAGATTCTCCATCCCTTGGAGCATCTTCATGGCCACCTCTGGACTCGCTCCAACAGCTGCACGTCCTCCTTGTTTTGGGGTCCCAGAGGTGGGCACAGCACTGCAGGGGGGGTCTGACAGGGGCAGAGCAGAGGGGGAGAATCCCCTCCCTCGACCTGCTGGTCACACTTCTTGTGATGGAGCCCAGGGTGTGCTCGTCTTGCTGGAGGAGGAGCTGCTGCTCTCTTGAATTGCAGAGGTTCATAACCATCCAATTGCTGCTTCACTAGTTCTCAGGAGGTATCTGCTCCATAACAGAAAAAGATATTAGGGAAAAGATCCCTCTATTGTGACTAATTAGTCACTCTGCTTCAACACTTGTAGCTGTCTCCAGGACGGAGCCGATACCTATTTTGGTGGTGAGATCCCTAAAAATGGGTGACAGCACACAAACCCAGTGCCTGTGAGATCCAGCCTGTCAGCAAGCACATCAAATTCATTATTTAAAAAAAACCCACATCACAACAAAGTGTCACAGCTGACAACCTGGTTACCAAGAAGTTAAAAGAAGAGCTTGATTTTTCTGTAAAGTTGAAATTTAGAAAATCTGAAGCAGCCAGAAAATCTGGTTCCCTTTGCTGCCTGTAGCTGACTCACTGCAGGCAGATAAAAAAGCATTTATCCCCCAGCTCCCAGAGATTTTCAGGAGAGCCAGAGTGATGTGGAATCAAATGAGGCAAGGCTGCAGCCTTTAGAGAAGATACAAGAAAAAATACTATCTGTGGAATTGTTTTACCCCTTGGACGATGGGATAATTTTCTTCCTTTTCATCACAGTGAAGGTGAGAAGTGCCTGTGCCCCAACAGCATCCAAGAAACTGAAAGGATTCGAGGAGAAACAGGATCTTGGAGAGATCAGAGCCACATTTAACATCAAGCCATTAACTGGAGTCTTTAAGTGGAGCCTGACCTTTTCCCTGATACACAGTGTGTCACTGTAAAGGTTGGGAGATGCCTGTCAAGGAATCTTTCTCCTCTTAATTTAAATCCTCCATATTGGCTGGGTTCCATTAATCCAGTTACACCTTCATTCTGCATCTCATGGGGAACAGGTGTTTGCAGATAATCTGATTTTTGCAGCAGAGAATGTCTTTGTTTTGGTAACAGAGATGCAGGTGCTCCTTTCAGCAGCACCCCCTCAGCTCCAGCACCCCCAGGGCCCTGAGTGCTGGAGCTGCCTGTGACAGGCAAAGCTGTCACCCAGGAAAGCCAGGAATTTGGCCCAGCCTGGGATCCCAGCCTGGGATTTAACATTCAAGGCAGCCTCCCCCTCATGAATTAACCTTCAGGTTAGACGGGGTTTGCCTCTGCCATACACATCTGGAAACACCCATCAGCATCTCCTGGCCCCATGCTGTGTCACTGGAGAACACCCCATCTTCCCTTCCAGTCACACTGCTTTGCTAAGCAAATGGAAAAATGTGTAAAATAAAAATGGCAATACATGCAAAGTAAAAATATTCTGAGTGAGAAGAGTGGTTTTTGCTTCCCAACACTAACAAGGAGTGGGATTTCAAGGGGTTTAGTGGGACCTCCCATCCAGATGTTTTGCATTCAGAGGAGTAAAACAATCAACACGCAGGGAGATCTGCTCATTCCTCTAAAGGAAGGGGCAAAAGAGGGGAGAACATCTGAGGCAGAAGGGAATAGCCTGTCCAAGGCTGGATGACTCTGTGGAGCCCTCCTCCTTTACCAGGACAGATGGTCACCCCATTCCTAGGGACAGTGAGCCAGGAGGTGGAAAAAAGATATATAGGAATCACAAAATCAAAGAACAGGCCAGGTCAGAAGAGATCTGGAAAGATCACCTGGTCCAGCCTTTCCTGGGGAAGGAGCCCAGATGAGATTATCCATCACCCTGTTCAGTCACATCTTGAAATCCCCCAGTGATGGGGACCCCACCACATCCCTGGGGAAGTTGTTTCCATGACTGACTGTTCTCCCTGTAAAAAAAAATTTCTGTCTTATGCCAAGTCAAAACCCCTTCTGGTACTACTTGTGCCTGTTCCCTGTTGTTATCCTCATGATTTTGTGTGAATAGGGAGCCTCTGCACTCCTCAGCTGTGATGAGGTCCTGCCTGAGCCTTCTCTCCCCAGGAAAAAGGGACCTGACTCCATCAGTCTTTCCTCACAGGGCAGGTGCCTCCTGCAGAAAGCCAAGGAGATGGGCTGCAAAGGGAGCTGGCAGCTTGGAAAAACACTTCTCTTCAAAAAACAGGAGCATGTTGGGCACGCGAAACCTGGGGCGATGCCCTCACTGACTGGGAGGAGCAGCCCTGAAAGGTGTGGTCCATTCCCAGGTGGATGCAGCCCTTCTGGTCCAGCCTTGACCCTCCCCTCACCCCCGTGCTCTGGCCCAGGTCTCACACGGCTCAGCACACACGGCAGGGAAGCGGAATTGGCGCGGGGAGAGGTGCCTTGTTACACACCTGCCAGCTTGGCACCACACCGCCTTCTTCTTGCTCTTCCTCCCCCTCCTGGAGACTCAACATTTGTCCACAGTCCTCCTGATGTACTTCAGCCAAATCCCAGCTTAAAACGATGTTGCTTTGGAAAGAGAGGAAAAGGTGAGCAGCAGAGCCCTTGGAGGGAAAAAGGGTTTACCACACTAGGGAAGATGTAAAGGACATAATTTAGAACTCAACTATTTGAGAAATGC
The DNA here is from genome assembly GCF_003031625.1 of Empidonax traillii. Taxonomy (NCBI): domain Eukaryota; kingdom Metazoa; phylum Chordata; class Aves; order Passeriformes; family Tyrannidae; genus Empidonax; species Empidonax traillii. Next base: position 3,325 of record NW_020961507.1, on the reverse strand, counting down.
TGATTTTCCTCCTTCTTTTTTTTTTCATGTGCTGATCACGTTTCTGCATTTTTGTGGAAGAAAAAAATAATCAAGACACTAAAATTATCAAGAATACTTACCTGTATTCAGGTGTGGGGGCCACAGGTTGCTTTCGCAAAGGAAATTCGGCATTCATGGGGCAAATGAAGAAATTGCCTCTGAAAGATTTCTGCCTGAAGGAAGATGTTATCCGTGGACCTGTGAAGTGCAGCCCTGGCAGGGGATTCAGATATTCAAAGTTGTGATGCTTTCATTCGAGATAACGCCTTTAAAAAAACCCTCTACGGTGCCTTTAAAAGCCATCGCTGCACAGCTGCACCATCTCGTGGCGTGACAGAGCCCTGCATGGCCCGAGCCTTTAAAACCCTCCTCATTTTCCAGAAACTTGGATCATGGATGCACCAAAGCCGAGTGCACCCACTGCCCGACCATACCATGGCTTGGCCCACCACAGTGCAGAGCCAGAAAGTCCCCTCCAGTCCTCCCCCAGCTCCTGCCCTCCCTGCCTTGCTCATCCCTCCCTCCGGGGTGCAACAGGCCAACCATTTTCCAACCACAGCCATCATCATTCCGAATATTTGCCTGATCCCTCCAGTTGTTATTTTGAGATCCATCCAGCAGATCGGAGATCAGGCCAGTGGGTGATTCTTCATCTGAACCTGCCCCACCTGAGTTACAAAGATGTGTTACAGATGATGGCTGGCACACTGTTACAGATGATTCCAATTAAATCAAGGCTCTGCTCTCTACTCAGAGAAAATATTAAAAGAAATATTAAGGGTCACAGAGCTACAGCCCCGTGATACAAAGCCAAGGGCGAGACCTGTATGTGCTCAGTCTCAGCCCTACTCCTACACAGCACCTGGCCCAACTCAGCTGTCTTTCCCAACATAAATGATTCTATAATTCTGTGATTAAACAGGCTCAGGCCTTTGACAAAAATCTTCCTCTCTTCTTCTGATTGCATTTGCTTGTGAAGGAACAAAATGGCCCAAGACATCAGACTTTATGCCTGAACATTTCAGAGGCACAAAAAACACCACAGATAAATTTTGCACGAGTCTATGGTTCTCGGCCTCTCAGGGTACAGCACGAAGTAACCAGATTACGTAGAGGCTAGGAAAAAAACTTAAAAGGCATTTTATAAAATTATTTTCCTGTTAAAAACACACATGAAAACGTCAGACTTCTGTATTTCTGTGGGTTTTTGTCTTCCAGAAAATGCTTAACTTACACCCAGCTTCTTCAGCATGACCCTTGAATGCAAACCTAACTTGGAGACACGTGCCAGATGAAAAGCACCTTGAACCAATCCAACTCAAGCACCAGGTGGCTCCCCCAGGTCCTCCCGATCCCTTAGGGGATGAACATTGTTTGTCCACAGACTGGTTGACCCAGGACCTGTGCCAGGTCACCAGCTCACCATCACCACGGATGGATCAGCACTCCCAACAGGCACTGCCAAAATTATGGAGACAGATGCCACTGCAGCCTGGAGGAAAGGCAGGGATGTGCCTCCTGATCCGCTCTCAGGCCCCTTTATCCCTACAAACCCAGGACAGGAACCCACTCACCACTTCAGGGGTGCTGTGAGCACAAGAGTGGTGCTGCACACAGGAACTGACAGGGGGTTGTGCAGGAAACCCCACCAGCCCCCAAGAGTTTTCTCCCACTTCCTTATCCGCTCCCAGAATCCAGGATCTTGCTTGCTCCTTTCTCAGCTCCCGCTTATGCACAGGCTTTAGTGGCTTTGGGAGCAGCAAGATGGCTTTATTCAAACCTCAGCAGGTTAACCAGAAAGAACAGGAACTGAACCCACCTGCCAAATATGCTGCTAGAGGAAGGAGCCCTTGATTCTCAGCAGTCAGAGCTTTCATCTTTATTAAAGCCCAGCAAGTCCAGAGAGTTGTGAGAGGAATGGAATGAGGAGAACTCTCTGGCCTGATTCTCTGAAGTCTTTGCTTCCCCCTCCCAGTGTTTCCCCCATGTGGGCACAGAGGGGGATTCCTGGGAGCGGCCCTCAACTATGCATCATCAGACATGAAGAGGATGAAAAAAAAATAACACAGATAGTTTATTGTCAAACTGAATCAAAGCATGAAAAAAAAAATCACAAGGTTACACTGTAAAGAAATTTGGTTTTCATCACAAAAGCTCATTAAAATCAGACAAAAGAAAACAACCCATTGTCAAGCCAGCAACTCCTCCGAGCCTCCGAGTGCAACATTTATTGGGACGCCGGGAATTCTGAGGCGGTGACATCGCAGTTTGTAGGGACAAAACGATCAACCCTCATTATCTGGGAGAACAGAGGTTCTGTGAGGGGGTGACGTGTTTCTGGCTGAGCAGTGACTCCTCTGTCCGCCTTCAAGCAGCAGCAGCAGCAGCAGGAGCCTCGTCCTTGCTGGAGTCCAGCCCGAGACGACGGCCAAGGCTGGCGGGTGCCAGCTGCTCTGCCTGCCTTTGTCCAGCATTTTCCTGCAATTTCCATCCTGACCAAGCGTGTTTACATCCCTGAATCGAAGGGCTGCTGCAAAATTAAAGGCTGTCGGGTGCGCAGACAAGAGCGGTGGGAGCTACGACGGGTCCACCGAGGCCTGGGGGACATGGACACAGCGCCTCCCAAATCCAGTTTGCTGCTGATCCAAGCAATGACCAAACCTAACCCTTTTAATGGCTTTTGAATCTGGGAGAGTGTGTTAACTGCAGACACAGAGACCTGCCCTGCAGAGTCACACCCATCTGTGCGTGTCCTGTGCTTCAGAGATGCCCGATAATTGGGGTCGGGCAATTACGGACAACCCCGCTCCTCAGCACAGCCCCTTCCCAACAACACCCTTCTGGGAAGCTTCCCAAGTTTGAGCCTGGCAACCTGTCCAAACCAACGTATTACCCACAGATCATTTATTCACCAGTAGCTCCAGCAGAACCAGAGGAGTCCAGGGGAGCTCTGCCTGGTCTCCTGCCAGCGTAGCTGGGCTGAGGGGGAGTCTGGATGGCGAGGGTCGCTTGCCAGGAAAACCTGCTGGAGACTGTAGGATCCCCTGGAGCGCAGCCCACCTGGAAGAGGCCCTATCCCCACTCTGCAGGGGATTTCAGAGTGGTTGGCTCTCCTTCTGAGTCAAAAACACAGTGAAATGGGGGGAAAACATGGGAGGGTTTTTAGTGTTTAAGTATGTGGACCATGGTGTGCTCGGTTTTAATCGGCCAGGACAGGACAACAAGGATCCTTCTCACTGCTATAAATGAGCTGTTTTATGAATTTTGAGACACTTGTTTTACTGAGTGGGAGAAAAAAAAAAAA
>NW_020961506.1:0-6231 GCF_003031625.1 Empidonax traillii | reverse complement strand
TTTTTTTTTTTTTTTTTTTTTTTTTTTTTTTTTTTTTTTTTTTTTTTTTTTTTTTTTTTTTTTTTTTTTTTTTTTTTTTTTTTTTTTTTTTTTTTTTTTTTTTTTTTTTTTTTTTTTTTTTTTTTTTTTTTTTTTTTTTTTTTTTTTTTTTTTTTTTTTTTTTTTTTTTTGTAGTGTGATATAAATATTTTACAGGGGCTTAATTCAGGTCTAAATCATTGTAACATTGATTCCAATCTGGTGAATTAATTCTGCCCAGGACCATTTTTTTTTAATTATTATTTGAACATGAACATCAATTTTACATTAATGTTTTCCAGAAATAAGTAAATAATTAAATCAGTGCATGCAAATATGCTTCCCCTAAATCTACACTATGTACTATTTACTCTTTTGGAATGCATGTCTGAAGAAATGATGTTTAAAGTATGAATGAGTAAAAATATTGCTAAGCATTTTGTCATCATCATGGCTAGGCTTCACGAAAGAAGATTTGAGAAGGGCTCTACCCACGCTTGCTACAAGTGTGCTGATAAGCGTTTTGTAGATTTATGTTATTATTAGCATTCAGATCTAATCCTTAGAAATACATTCCTATTAGCATTCAGGCTTGATCAACTTGTTAATAAGACTATAGGAACCAAAAAAAAGTCCCAACAAGATAATACTCATCATATGATGTTTAAGTAACTTATTTGTTGGTTTAGCATACACAAGATGACTAAGAAGTAAAATCAACACAATAGGCCTATAATGTAATTGAAAATCTGTGTATAGGTCCCATTGTTGAAAGTATGCATTAATTTGAAAACCTAAATTAAGCTTGTAATGTGGAATAACAGATAAAACACAGTCAGTTTTACTGAGATGAAATGTCTTGCATCTTCAGTACGAATTACTTAAGCCTGGATAGGGTGTACACTACAGTTGTTCACGCCTTTCTGAAAGAAATCAACTTCCATCAAGCAAGGAGATATAAACTACTCGTAACAAAGCTCTCAAATTTTAATTGAGATTCTTAGAATTCCTTTCAGTGTAATTTCTGTGTATTTTCATTGATACTGTTTCTGCTAGTTTAGACTGTTAAAGTTCATTCAGCCACACCTGTGTGAACTGTTTCTTTAATGAAATATGGAGCTTTGAAAAAGTCATAAGGGAGTTATTAAAGTAGAATTAAAAGATAGATTTCACTCACTGTTTGCAAGTCAGAGGATTCATCTACCAGACTTTTCTTTTTCTCTCTCTATAGACTTTTGGCTTTTAATCCTTCAGAAAGATTATTTGATCAGAATCATATCAAAAACTATAAGCATTTATTCTAACAACATGCTTGGAAAATGTATTAAAGCTCTTATCAAGCTGGCTAACTGATGGGGAAATCCTTCTTCAATCCAGTAAGGAGTGAGTTTCATCACAGTTTAGTTTTATGATGAAGGATGAAGAGAGCATAGAAAAATTACCAGGAGTAAATAAGGTAGCTGGTTTGAAAAGATTTTAGGAAAAATAAATTTTAAATTTCCAATAACACAGAAAAAGTTTTAAGCTTTAAAACTAGAAGGTTAATGATACTCAGCTACCTATAAAAGCAATGAATTTTAAAAATACAGGCAGCAAGAGCAAAGTAGCTTTAAAAGATCAAAAATTACAGTGCTGTGATGAAAACACATAGTATTAGAGGAGACAAAAATATATCTAGTAAGCAATAAAATTAGAATAGGTTGGAAAGCAATCTAGGTTTATTTTTTCTTTGTTTGAGTGGTTTTCTATGAAGGCAAAATGTGAAAATGTGTAGGGAAGATAGTCTACACATGGAGTCGGATAACAAGTTGCTGTGCCATGCTATCATACTAAAACAGGTCAATGATCTAGCTACTCCAGAAAAAAATCTCAAACACTGATATGGACTGCAAACTGCAGAGATGGGAGGCAGTATAACAAGGAACAACAAAGAAAAACACCATTACTGTTCATATCATCAGTTTGGTGATTCCTGCCCTGACATGCAAATCTTTATATTCTCTTAGATTTTTAAATGGACATAAATGTAACTGGGAAATGTTTGAAAAGGGACAGTGGATATGTACACCATTTGCTAATACAGGCTAAAATGCTCGAATCTTGGATATAGTAATTTAGAGCTGAAGGGACATTTTTAAGTCACTCATAATATAAAGGAGTAAGACTCATAAGTGATAGACCTATAGCATGAAATTTAAACATGGCCTTAAATTTTAAGAAGTACTAAGACTTTTACATTTTTGTAGTTGTGACAAGACCATTTTTTCTTCTCTTTGAACTGCTTAATATTTTTGAAGATAAAACCTTCAAAAATAGTTTTAGCAAAAATAGTATTGTCGTTGGAAAAATTTGAAGGGGAATCAATTAGTCTGTCAACAGAAAAGACAAAAACAGTGTAAGAAAATGTAAAGATACAGGATGTCAAAACGCATTTTATGATTTATTTGAAGGCAGATAAACATGCAAAAAATGTCACATGTATTGGAAAGTTAACCCTGCAGTTAACATGTACTGAAGCTAGAAGCATTACACCCCAGTAAAATGCTTGTCCTATACCTCTGATGCTTTTTTTTTCATAAAGTTCAGGCAATAAATTGCTTCTTTGATACCAATATGTACATAAGTCCCTAAAGAGATGAATGAAATCACAAACCAGTCTAAGGTTTTAACATCATATCTTTACATCCCTAATTGGCTTTTCCAACTTAAAGTTCGGCATGGAGACCCGGGGAATAAGAAAAGAGAAAGGATTTTAGGATTCACACCATTAGGTCTGAGTAAAACAAGAATTTGTATCTCTGTTACAAGAGAAAAGGAATAATGTACCTAGTAGACTGGAGAAACTGGAAACCTTAAAAGAATAACTCTCTTAATAGAGACAAGATCAGTGCCTGCATATGTCATTTGCCATATTATCGACTGTCTTTATTGCAAATTTTCTCAGTGTTTTGCTGATGAGCTGGTACACAGCAAGGTCCATGCCAGACTGGCCCCTTTCTCTCCACTCCATTTGGCACTTACTCAACCCCAGAAAGTACTAGCGAAATGTGCCATTAACCTGCAAGTAACGGCTGTTGATTAAAATCTGTTTTGTATGAGGGAATGGGATAAAAAATGTTTTTTGTTCCAAGTTCATCTTCAATAATATCAGTTCTTATTTAAGACCGTTTTTATCTAGGCTTCTGGGTCTGTCTTCTGCTGCAGTACTAAAAGGCAGCTATCATTGTCATGCTTCTGAAAAGAGTTCCTGCCTTATATTAAATATATTTTTTTATGATATGGAGATGAAATGTGAGTGAATGGACTAAAATAGGATTGACCTGAAAATATGAAACAAACTTTTTAAGAGGGAAATTATTCCCTTTTTTTTCCCCCATAAAAACAATCTGAAAGTTCACATGGAGAAGAACTTTACAACTTACTGGCTTTGAACTGTATTTCAAACTGAGGTTTTGTGGTTTTTTAAACTGACATTTCTGAGCTAACTGCTTGCAGTAATCATCTTAAAAATTATGTCATATCCCTGCAACACTAACATAATATGAATGAAAGAAGTGATAAAGCTGATCTTTATCCAGTCATTATGTAAATTTACAATAAAAATAGGAATTTTAATGTTTAAAAATTAAATAACTCATTTAAAAATAATAAAAAAAATCTGATTATTTTTAAACTAGTTAGCAGTCTTTTCTTTCTGAATTCTAAAGATATTAAGATATTATTACCACATGTGATGTCACTTTCAGCCAGGCAATTCTGAGTAGCAATTGTCTCAGAAACATCCCTTGCAATTTGCATTATACTTAGTTTCTTCACTATAAGCAATATTTCTCACATTTAAACTCACGGAAAATCAAGTTAAGGAAAGAAACAAAGATGCTTCTGAATCTGGTGCGAAATCAGAACTCAAAGTTCAGATACAAATTTGGAGAAAGCTCAGGCTAGTATTCAGATAAATCTGTGAAGGAGTTTATGTTTTCCACAGTGGAAAGAGACCATAATTATCAGTAAGACATTCCTGCAAGATTTAATAAAGAATCTTCCTTGTCCAACCATCCAGGAGCCCCGTGCAGTCACACTCAAACCACCTGAGCTGGGACTGAGGCCACTTGGCAGCTTCACAGCCCACACTCACACAGTCAGACCAGGTTCCCTTACCTGCTCGACCCCAGGCTTCCCATAGCAGAGTCTCAGATTCCCAGATCCTCAAAATAATTTAATCCTGATGCAATAACAAAAGAACAGCTTGAGCTGGATGCTCCATGCCCTTTGATGTGCAAAAAGATACTTCCTGGCCTCTTGCTGGGGGCTCCCACCACCCAGAGGTCAGCCTGTAGCTCTGCAGCTCCACACCGAGTTACCTGCACCATACGGATTCCTCAACAGGTTTTTGTTGAGTCTGAAGTGGTATCAGAATACAGTCTTTCTCAAGTTAATATTTGATCTGGGGATAAAATAAGATGGTGTCAAATTTTATATGGAAAACCCCTTAGAACTCAGAGAGTTTAGATTTCCAGTGGTGTCCTTTGAGTCAGATCTAGTAGCATCTTTCAGAGATTTCTAGTGCTATTTGAGATTCCCTAGATTATCCCAAGTAGCCTCCTACTGACGGTCCAGAGGGGAATATGGACCATGCATAGGTTTTGTGTCATATTTGACAACTTCTTGCAGATAACTTGGATACCTCAGGACTTCTCAGATGCCACTAAGTGTTTTCGCATCTGGGGACCTAAGATGATCTGTACTGCTTTTCTCTTTCTAGTCAGTTTTGAAAGAGGAAGCAAAACACATTTAAGCAATAAGCAGCTGTAGCAATGTAGAAGGCTTTTACCACCACTCTTTTTCCTTTCAGTTCAGACTTTATGCAATATACCTATGTTAAAAATCTTAAGGGGAAAGAGGAAAAAATAACTTCTGTAGAAAAAAAATAATTTATTGTTAGTCTAGCAGTTATTTTACAATCTAATCCAGGAAGTATTACAAGTTCAGGTCAAATTAGTACAGAAAAGGAAATAATGCTTCTCTGCAGAAAAAAAAGTCTCAGTGATAGCAGTGATACAGTTAAAACAGTTATAGACACAGTTTTCATGCTTTTTCTGGTGTTATCCCTTCCCCTGCTCCTCTGAGTCTTAGGATCGATTTAGTTTTGATGCTGTTGTAAGGTGAATTTTCAGCAGCAGGAATCTTTCACCAGGAGGAATATTGTTGTTGTTAATGTTGAGGTTCTCTTCTTCCTCTCTCAGAGATTAGCTGAGAATAATTTTAATATATTTGTTAAAACGATTTTACAACTTTCTCTTTTTTCATTGGTCTACAACTGCATCTAATATCTGAATATAATATCTGTTATATATATCTTTTAGCTGTGTTAGATACTCATTCTTTTTTCTTTGTTACCCCTAAACCCAATTTTGTCCCACTCCAGACATGCAGTTCTGTAACTGAGATATTTACAGTTATGAGGTCTCCAGTGCCTTCCTGTATTCCAGCCCTTAACATCCCACTCCTGTGTTTTTCTGTGCTGCATCCCCACTTCTCAAAGATTCTGCTATCAGAACAGGGCTGTATTTTTCTACATCGTTATCTTAGATCCATAAATATCTCATTCTGCATAGAAGAAAAACTATTTGTCACTACTATATCTGTAAAACTGTGATTGCACCATATAATGATAAGCAAAAAAATTAGCCACAGCCACCTGATCAGAAGAAAAATTGTTCTTACAACAAAAACAAATAAAACAAAGCTGCAGGCAGGTCAAGTAAAGTTCAGACAAAGGAATCCTGATAAACCACAGTCCTAAGACCTTGCAAGCTTATTACAAAGCCTGTGACCTTTACTAGCTCTGAGTATATTATATCATAGGTTACAGCATTACAGTACTTGTAGAGAAGGAAGTATTATCTCATATCTTGCATTAATTTTAAATGCATGAAATTTCATCTAGTACAAATAAAATTCAAATTTTAATTTCTTTACTTTTAAAGTACAGCAGTGAATTTCTCATTTATGAATGGACTTGAAACCATTCCTTAAAGAGAAACATATATCCAGACTATGGAACTTGAAGCACCTGAACTGTTTTCTGAATCTGGAAGGTGGAAAAACAAGTGAGACTACTGCTATCCCGGGCTGTATCTACTTCCCAAACAGAAGAGACTTGAGATGGCTACTGCAGCTGCCTTCTAGTTTTCTTTGGTTGGTTGGTTTGGT
>NW_020961505.1:0-6236 GCF_003031625.1 Empidonax traillii | reverse complement strand
AAAAAAAAAAAAAAAAAAAAATAATAATAATAATAATAATAATAATAAACAATAATATATTATTATTATAATATTGTAGCTGACTGAAGCATTCAAGCTGGGGTAGCAAATTGTCCATGTCAGCAGAGAATTTGCTGATTTTTCTCAAACATACAGCAGCTGCTGCTGCCACCCTGCTGCCACTATTGCTACAGGGCTTGACTTTTCATGCTGCAGCCTGGCTGAGGAGGTGCTGGGTGGGAAGCTGGGGGCTTCAAAGGCTGCTGCCCCCTCCAAGCAGCTCTGGGTGACAGCTGGGGTGCAGCACGGCTGTGGTTCACCCAAGCAGGGGGCTGGAGAAACCACAGCCACCGAGGTGGAGGAAAGGACAAAAAAAAATTAGGAGTACAGGGAAAAAGCAGAGCAGGGAGGTCTTGGTGTAGGGTTTCAAACAGCTTTGGAGTAGCTGGAAATAACCGGAGGGGCCTGTTTCTGAACAATTTTGTGCAACTTTTTTCTTGCACCAATGCAAAACAGATTGGGTTGGAGCAGGAAAAGCTGGAGGAGGTGACGTGGAGCTGCACTCTGCTTGCTGCCACTGAGGTGGGGTCAAGCAGGGGAGAAGCCTTGAGGGATAATGAATGAATTTAGCAAGTGGGGGCTCATGAATTAACCCCTGGGGGCTGGAAACTGAGGCAATGTTGCAATCATGAGGAGAAGCAGCAAAGAGAGGTGACCATGGATCTCACTTGTTCAGGTCACATTTAATTTATCCTCATTTATTTTCATGCGACAGTTTTTTTACTCTCTTCCTTCCCCTACAAATTCCTCTTTTCCCCAGTAAAGCCCCCTGCCCAAAAAGCCCAAATGCCATGGACTAATCGTGCTGATGGTTGTCTGCAGGGTGGTGTTTATGACATCAACCCAACCACAGGACTGTGTTTACTCCACCTGCAGCATCAACCACCCAGGTCCCTGAAACTTGTCACTGCTGTCTTTCCTCTTTCTGGTCCCTGTTATATCCACATCACCTCCACCACATGCAGTTAAGAGCCGTGCCTGAGGTCCCACGGATCCCACGTCCCCTTGGGCATGCACAGCTCACCTTCTTCATGGTCAAAGAAATTATCCCTTCAGCTAACACGTATCTGTTTAAGTCTCCAACCCTGCTGGGTAAAATACTGGGTACTGTCATTACATAGGTACGGATGGCATTGCTACACACCCTAAACCCTTTTCTCAAGGGTGTCACCCCCAAAATTCACATGTGGAGATAGGAAGAGTGTTCGAGAGTAGAAATAGCAGATATAATAGCAGAAAGGAATTATGGCTTGGTAGGAAGGGAAGGGGAATGAGGATGGTGCAGCCTTGGGCTGGGGGTATTCCAACTGGCATCATCCTCTCCTCCATCTACCAAAGCAGATCCTCCCCCAGATCCCTTTTATGCTCCCAGGGCTGGACATCACCACCTGACTGTGCAGGAGGACTTGCACCCATCACACCCTTTAACCAAGAGAGGATCCCTTTTAGGTACCAGAGGTTCTCGACCTCCCTGGGTGCCCTCTCTCCTTGCCTGGGCTCATGCCAGGGCAGCGGGAGCAGGTGCCAACGCTGCAATCGTGTCCAGGCATGATCAAAGGCCTACAAGAGAGTTATCTCTGTGCACACCAAGGACCAGACAAGCCCACTGCATGAACGCAAATTTTAGGGCTTTAATTAGCCAAGCAGGGAAAAGCTGCTCTATCTTTAAAGCAATCTATGCATATTTAAAGGGAAAAACAAAACCTTTGAAATCAGAGACTCAGAAGGAGTGAGAGAAAACCAAGCTCAAAACCGTTCTATTGCTTAGTGGCACTGTGTTGAACCAGAAGTTTTTTTGGAAAAAAATTCCATCCCTATTGTCCCTCCTCTGAAAATCAGTCCTTGTAGGTGTCAGGGCTCACATAGATTGGAGGCTCCAGCTTGCCAAGGCAGTAGGAATTGCTGAACAGTTAGGTAGGGATGAAGCAGCATCCCTCAAAGGAAAACTTCCAGGCACCACTGCCTCCATGACCTCCCAAGCTCTCCAGCACCCAGATGTCTTGCACCAAAGCCATGACCAGGAAGCTTTTTTTTTGTATCAAGAGTATAAGAAAATAACTATATTAAGATCTACACCCAACGAGACACACGTCTGAAACTGAAAGCTGCACTGCAGAGGGGCTCAGAAGATCAAAGGCTTTTCTACCTTCCTTGAAGCTGCTCTTGAAACAACTATTCTTTTCAAAATCCTGCATTTTATTCAAAGCTCAGTGGGAGCTGATGTCTTGCCTGTTTATTTTCAGATGCTAGTGGTCTGTCTGCAACCAAAATAAGACTTTTCTTAATTCTTTCTTTGCAACATCACTCGAGGGATGAGAGCCATACATGTCCCAGGGCCAGACTCTCAGGGTGCCACGGGCTCATCCTGCCTGGGACAGCTCTGAAATCTTTCATGCCTAGTCCCACACTGCATTTTGGGGATGCACTTTGAGGTTTTACTGCTGCATTGTCTTATTGCCCTTGCCAAGCTGAATTTCCTCTGTTTTCAAGGCTCTGCCAGCGGTCACCCAGCACTCTCTGTAACCTTGTACAGTTTGATTTTTAGCACCAAGTCCAATTTTAGGCAGAACCCATTAAAATCATTATGTGCTACCATATAAATCTCCATCTGCCATGTCACACAGTGAGTGACATTTTCTGACGGTGTGTTCCATCATCACAGGGCCTATTTTTAAAGCACTTATTTAAAGTTTTAATGACTACCATGGATTAGCATGTGGCTGAAACCACCCCTACCCCAAAAAACCCAAAGTTTTTGACACTTTTATTCTACTTGTCTCAGGACTGACTGTTCCACTCACTGTTTTTCAGGGCTTCAAGTCCAGAAAACTCAGAGTCAGCCTTCATTTTTGGTTGCAAAGGCTTCTGTTAAGTGTTATAGCTTCTCTGGCATGTACCCTCTGGCATGGTCCTGCTGCCTCCACTAAGTAGGGTCACCTCTTGCCTAATTTCAGCAAGTCACTGCAGAGGGTAGCACCCTCCAAGGCTGTTATTAAGGCTCCACAGGCTTTCACAGAGTTTGGTGGGTGGTTATAGAACTAAAAAATAACCTTACTGATAGCTTTACTGGGGGAAAGGCTGTAGGTTAGTCTGTCCCACATCAGAGAATCCACATGAGAGAGCTGTTGAAAACCAGGCTTTTAGCTACACAGAGCATCTCATTACTGAAAAGCAACTCAAATTCAGATTCACACTTCTGCTCTGTTTTCTTTCCAAGATCAATAATAGAAATAATGGAGGATAAATAAAGGGGGGCTGAAATGCAACTTCACCTTAGTGTGCCATGTTTCTCCACTGTTTTGCTCCAGGTCCTGCTCTTGTGTTCTTCTCCTTGTTGTTGTTGTTGTTCTTCATCTTCATCTTCTTCTTCATTGCTGCTACTACTACTACTACTACTGATTTCTGTTTCAGATGCAAACCAAACTCCAGCCTCACTGGAACCAGGGCTTGGCCTTCAGGTGCCCCTATGGAGCAAAGATGTGGTGCAGATGCAACAGGGGTTAAAAAAGATGGAAAAGTGGAGCTCGAAGGATGAAACAGGGATTTAGCACATTCTGGTAGGACCCATTTTACGTGAAGAAGTTATCACAGAAGGAAGCAATAAACAAAAGTTTCCTCCTCATGCAAGGGAGCAGGGTGAGTCATGGAGCACTCATGACTTTCATTCACGCAGCTAAAAATTAGGGGGAGCTGTATGTGTGGGTCCCAGCCCTGTCTAGACTCCATAGATGTTCACGGAAGGAGGATAACAGGCAAAAGAGGTGAAGGGACAGGCTCCTCTCCCTAAAGCATCCCAGTAATTAAGCAGAGATCTTGTTAAGTCATGGTGCTCTGGCACCTCAAAGCTACACCAGTGCCTTGCACTGACCTGCCCGTGTGGGAAGCAACACTCCTCTGGTATAACCCATGCTGCCTTTGCCTTCAGCCTCCACAGGACACAGCCAAAACACTCTCTTGGTGATGTGTTAAAATTAGATGACAGCAAATAACACTTCAGTATGGCCCGAGGCAAACGCCCAGGAGGTACCAAGGTCCCACCAGTTCCAGTGCGAGTGCTGGAGTGCCCAGCTGTCTGCACAAAGCTCAGCCCACAGCAATTTCATGCACCGCAGCAAAAAGAAGTAAAACTGATTCATGAGGGGGGGGGGAAAGAAATGAGTCAGGCTGAAGAGTCCTAAACTCTTCTTTGACCATCATGTGCAAGTCCTACAACGTCTCCTGCAAGGCTTGCACAGGAGTCCCATCTGCCCCTGGGAGGTGTTGGTGGATGAGACGTTGGAATGGGATGAAGCCTGCTACCTCTGCAGTTTTGCCTAAAATCAAGGAAAATGTTGAGAGCAGCCTGTTAAATGTGGTAGAAACTGGCCAAGACAGAAGCTGGGGCAAGGGTGTCATGGTGGCCTCCCACACACCTGTCCCAGCCTGGGGTAAGGAGAAGAGGTAAGGTCATATATACAGAACATTTTGTCAGCTAGGAAAAGGAGAAAATTATGCTTTTTAATTTCATCAGAATGCACTTATTGCTGTCTCAGCAGATTCCCGTCACCCTCTGAGACAGAGAAACCAACTAGTCCAGTCTAAAAGAAAATTCAAGGGCATCTTTTTCTGTTTTATAACTGAACAGACATTTCTGCAATTACCTGGCTTCAAATAAGCATCTTCATGAGCTGGTGCAGATAATGTCCAGCCTAAAGGGGGGAGCAGCCTTTACCCTCAGTCATTACTGACTGGTGAGATTCATCATGCCCTTAATAAAAATTTGAGGGCAGGCTTAGCTGCTGATGTAAAACTCCTATTTCTGATTCAAATCATGAGGTAATTTAAATATCAATCATTTTTCCTGGAAAAATCAGTTGGATCTGGATGGCAAGGCTGTAATATCTATGCTGCCATAAGACTTCCCCTGCGTAAAACAGGGAGATCTTTTGACCCGAGGGACTTTGCTTCCTGTGGAGGAAATCAAGAAGGAGCAGAGTTCACTGGGATCAAAGTAAGTCTTTGCACAAGAACAAATCTCCACACACATGCCTGTATGAGAGCCCATAAAACATCCGATCCAGAAGGATATTTTCACCACAACTTCAGATTCACTCTCTTTCAAGGTTGTCTCCAAGCAGAAGAAAGCCACGACGGCACTGCCATTTGGTGTGGGCCATTAGCAAAGCCCCAACCCCAATGTAGCCGTGGTGCTTTTTAGCACCAGCAGCTGGGGGGAGTGGTGGGTGGTCTTGTGGCTGGTTGGTTTTGGGTTATTTTAGAGAAACTGCCTTGGTTCCTGCTGCCTTCAGCCAGCTGCAAGACTTTGCTGCCAGCATTAGTTTCTACAGTCCCAGAGTTTGGTTTACTGGGGCCACCACTTTGGTGCTTGGGTCTGCATCTCTCTGTCATCCCTCTATCCATAGCTGGCCAGAAGGATGTCAAAGGGAGGATGTCCTGGGAAGAAAGAGGTTTGGGGAGGGGGAAACCAGGATGTGCTCCTCTCTCCTTCCCACCCTGCCACCAACAGAGAAAGCCAAAAGGCACAGGGCTGTGGGAAAGGAAGGGAGTTTGAGGGCACATGTTGCATTCCCTCTGCTTTCTCATGAAGGCTGGAAGTGGATGAGCAGCTGTGTGGGGAGAGGAATATCCACTTGGCCCCCCAAAATGAGAGCAGTTACTCAGAATTTTAGGAAACAGAAATAACGTATGGGGTCTCTGGCACTGGCAGTTGACTGGAGACAGGAACTTGTGACCGAGTCACAGCACAGCCCTTGGCAAAATGGGAGGGATAGGGAAAGCAGACCCTTTAATTGGCACTGGCTGCTACATTTCTCACTTCTGGAGCAGAGAGTTGAGCAGCTGCTATTGCTGGGACTGCAGGAAAGCATCTCTGGGCCACTTGGCATGAAGGAGGGGAGCGGATTGATCCCTAGGGAGTCCTGGAAGCAGCCTGGCTCTTCTTGTCGACCTTCTTTATTTTGCTTCCTTTAAAGGCTGGGAGGAAAGAGGGAGAGAGTACCAGAGCAACTTGGTCTGAAAGAAAAAAAAGAAAAAAAAAAAAAGGCAAGTTGAAGATGTGGAGTGCCTGGCAGAGACCCAAAGCACAAGAGCACAGAGACCGTGAGAAAAATGTAAGTTTACTGTCCAACTGGATGGAAATCAGATGTCGCTTTGGGACTTCACAAGACTTGTAAATG
>NW_020961504.1:4389-6237 GCF_003031625.1 Empidonax traillii | reverse complement strand
CTCTTCTCCTCCCCACTGCCCCAGCCTGCCAGGCTCCAGCTCCTGAGCCCCAGCCCATGGCCCCACGAGCTTCTCATCAATGGAGAACCCAATGGGAACCAGAGGGGGGGCAGGACCCCCTCTCAACAGCCCTTCACACCCTCTGTGATGTCCAGCTTGGAGAGCCAGGGGCACAGGAAGGGATGTTCCCTGGAGCTGCACTGCAGTGCTGGGACTCACCTGTCCCAACAACATGGGTGCAATCGTGTTGGTGGTGTAAGTCTGGATCATAGTCTCCACCGTCTCCTTATCAAGTGGAGCTGGCTTTGCAATTCCAGCATTGTTGATGAGGATGGTCAGCCCTGAGCCCCCCAGGAGCTCCTCAACTCTGGCTGCAGCCGCCTTGATGCTGGCGCGGTCGGTGACTTCTGCAGAGCCGAGGAAGGGGAGGTTACTGCCCACGACCTTATGGTGGCTTTGAGCCGCCTGTGTTCCCCCAGAGAGGGCTTTGCCCACTGGCCCCGCAGGTACCAGCCCATTGGCACAGCTCTCTTCAAGCAAGGAACTGTCTGGGTGTGCCCAGTGCTTGGTCACTCGCCAGAGGAACTGGGGCGAAGGTTCCCCATCTCGGGGCACCTACCGAGTGGGAGGATGACCAGGTTGGGGTGCTTGGAGGCCAAATTCTGTAGCTCCTGCAAGAGAGGGCACTGTGAGGGCACAGAGAGGCAGGAGGGGCTGTGCAGAGGCTCAGCCCTTCCCGTGGCCTGACCCTGAACCACAGCACACCCAGCACCCTGACTCAGCTGCCCTGAATACAGTAGGTGGGGAGTTGCCTCATGACCAAGTGTCACTGATCCCTCCACACACACCATGCACAGCTGCTCCCAGGGTGTCCCAGCCCCGCTGCCCTGTGCTGTGGCTGCCTGACCACAGCTCCAACCCTTTGCAAACGCCCCCCCCACTCCAATTTCCCCCAGCACTTACCACTCCCATCCCCCAGCACAGCCACTGCCTCCCAGCCCAGCCTCACCTGTGCTCGCTGTCCCTTGGGGTCCCGACAGCCTGCAAAGACCCACTGGGGTGGGTTTGGCATCTTCAGGAAGTGCTGGACGAACCCCAGGCCGATGCCCCGGTTGGCCCCAGTCACCAGGACAGAGCGGACACGAAGCTCTCCCATGTTGCTTCTCCCTCTGCTGCAGCTCACACTGTTTGCTCAGCTCCCCAACGTTTCCTTATAACATTTTCCACGGACACTCCACCCACTCAGGGCTTGCACCAACCCTTGGATCCAGGTACAGCTTCTCCAGACCTTCAAACTCCAGGATATAGATCCTGGCTGGGAGCCCATCCTTGTTACCAAAGGGCAAAAATCACTTGGCTTCTTCTGGCAAATTCTGATGGCCCTGGGAAACCTGGTGCCATAACACAGGGGAGGCTGTTGGGGGTGAGGAGGGAAGGAGTGGGACATGGAAGGGACGTGGAAAACTGCATGGCTCAGGTAGGTCTGACATTTCACAGGATGGGCTTTCTAAATCAGACCCACAGTGCAGACGGAACAGGCTGATCTCATCCCCTCCCCAGGTCCCCTGAGCCAGGTCGTGCCTCAGATGGCCATGAGCAGACATTCTCTGCCTTGCTCTTGCCTCTTCCAAGCCAATGTCCATTCCCTGATTGTCAAGGCAAAGATCTGTGGAGTGGAGGAAACCCAGTGGATCCAGTGCCCCGTTGGAAGGATGGGGATCTGCGTGGCCAGCCCATCACCAACAGCTGGCCCTGCACTCCAGCTGTGCACCAGCTGGGGGCTTGTCAGGCCTTAACAGAGCGTTGGTGTGTTTGCCTCAGGAATTTGTGCCGCTCCTGGAGCAGGCG
>NW_020961504.1:0-2668 GCF_003031625.1 Empidonax traillii | reverse complement strand
CCCATGAGTTGGCAACATGTGGCAGAACCAGGTGGTCTCACAGAGCTTTATTGAGGATGTGGGGCAGGTGGGAGCAGCAGCAAAGGTCCCCATGGCTGCCAGGATCCTGAACTGGCATTTCACCAGGGCACGACCTTCCCTTCCCAGTCCGGGAAGGTGCCGGTGTCCTTCTCGGAGAGGGAGGAGAGCACCTTCAGCATCCCTTTCACGCTGTCATCCACCGTCAGGGGGGGCTGTGGGGCAAAGGGGGAGAGGCAGCCCATGCCCCCAGGCCAGGCTGAGGGCCCTGGAGCAGCTGGAGCCAGGGCAAGGAGCCACTCCAGGGCGAGGGGAAACCTGACAACCCCAGGCAGAGGGGCTGAGCAGGGAACCGAGGGGATGGGGGCACCCAGCACCCAGGACCAGGACAGGGAGAGCTGCCCTGGCAGGGATCAGGCAGGATTGGAAGTTGTGCACAGGGAAGCATGGCAGCAACTTCCACTCCTGGAAATTCTGCACAGGGGCTCTGATGGACCTGCCATGGTGGAATTCCTACCGTGTATCCAGCACCGCTGCCCATGTCAGTTTGCACCCAGCCAGGGTGGAGAGCGACGCAGAGGATGCCGTGCTCCTTGTATGCCAGGGACTGGCACTTGCTCAGCATGTTCAGAGCAGCCTGTGGGGAGACAGGGCAGGGATGGTGGTGGGAGGGGAAGGGAGGCAGCAAGGGGAAGCAAATCTGTCCCCAGCACGGTGTGGCAGTACCTTGCTGCAGCGGTACGAGGTATAATGCATCACTTCCCAACCCTCTATACAAGTGATGGAGCCCCCTTTGCTGGACATGTTGACGATGGCTGCCTTGCTGCAGCTCAGCCCTGAGATCGGGCTCTCCTGGGCAGCCTTCTTCAGCAAGGGCAGGAACGCCTGTGAGGAGGAAGAGATGTGGATTTGGCACAGGGAAGAGGACCAGCTCCTTCCACAGTGGGCAGCATTGGCACTGGCAGCAGAACATTCTCTCTCCTCTCCCCACTGCCCCAGCCTGCCAGGCTCCAGCTCCTGAGCTCCAGCCCACGGCTCCACGAGCTTCTCATCAGCTGAGAGCCCATCAGGCTCCAGAGTGGAAGCAGGACCCCCTCCCACCAGCCCTTCCCGCTCCCCCAGGACAGCCCAGCTTGGGTGAGGGTCTCACCTGGCCCATCAGCAGAGGCCCAATCGTGTTGGTGGTGTAAAGCTCGGTCATGTCCTCCAGTGTCTCATTTTCAATCTTGGTGACCTTGGCGATTCCAGCATTGTTGATGAGAAGGTTCAGCCCAGAGCCCCCCAGGTGCTCCCCAACTTTGGCTGCGGCCGCCTTGATGCTGGTGGGGTTGGCAACTTCTGCAGAGCCGACATAGAGGGGGTCAGTGTCCCTGTGGTAGTTTGGGGTGTCCTGTGTTCCCCCAGGAACGTGCCTTCAGGGCTGCTTGTGGGCAGGAGCGCTGGCAGTGCCCGATGGCCCCAGCCACAAGCACCAGCCCACTGGCACGGCTCCCTCCCAGCACAGGGAATGCCAGGGTGTGCCCAGTGCTTGGGCACTCGCCAGAGGAACTGGGGCAAAGGTTCCCCACCTCGGGGCACCTACCGAGTGGGATGATGACCAGGTTGGGGTGCTTGGAGGCCAATTTCTGTAACTCCTGCAAGAGAGGGCACTGTGTGGGCACCGAGAGGCAGGAGGGGTTGTGCAGAGGCTCAGCCCTTCCCAAGCAAAGCCTGTGTCACTCCAGGTCTAATCCTGAACCACAGCACGCCCAGCACCCTGACCCAGCTGCCCTGAACCCAATAGGTGGGGAGTGCCCCATGACCACTGCCTCCCAGCCCAGCCTCACCTGTGCTTGCTTCCCCTTGGGGTCCCGACAGCCTGCAAAGACCCACTGCGGAGGTTTTGGCAACGCCAGCAGGTGCTGGACGAGCCCCAGGCCGATGCCCCGGTTGGCCCCAGTCACCAGAACGGAGCGGGCACAAAGCTCTCCCATGTTGCTTCTCCCTCTGCTGCAGCTCACACTGTTTGCTCAGCTCCCTCACGTTTCCTTATAACGTTTTCCACGGACACTCCACCCACTCAGGGCTTGCACCAACCCTTGGATCCAGGTACAGCTTCTCCAGACCTTCAAACTCCAGGACACAGATCCTGGCTGGGAGCCCATCTTGTTACCAAAGGGCAAAAATCACTTGGCTTCTTCTGGCAAATTCTGATGGCCTTGGGAAACCTGGTGCCATAACACAGGGGAGGCTGTTGGGGGTGAGGAGGGAAGGAGTGGGACATGGAAGGGACGTGGAAAACTGCATGGCTCACGTAGGTCTGACATTTCACAGGATGGGCTTTCTAAATCAGACCCACAGTGCACACGGAACAGGCTGATCTCACCCCCTCCCCAGGTCCCCTGAGCCAGGTCGTGCCTCAGATGGCCATGAGCAGACATTCTCTGTCTTACTCTTGCCTCTTCCAAGCCGATGTCCATTCCCTGATTGTCAAGTCAAAGATCTGTGGAGTGGAGGAAACCCAGTGGATCCAGTGCCCCGTTGGAAGGATGGGGATCTGCGTGGCCAGCCCATCACCAACAGCTGGCCCTGCACTCCAGCTGTGCACCAGCTGGGGGCTTGTCAGGCCTTAACAGAGCGTTGGTGTGTTTGCCTCAGGAATTTGTGCCGC